>NC_065444.1:165449756-165754288 GCF_917563875.1 Diabrotica virgifera virgifera | reverse complement strand
TATCACCTCTAGTACCATCCTTGGATTATAAGATTTCATTTGACATCTCATTTGTCATTCTACCTGGTAAAATGACGAAGCAATTATATTCGCGGTCGGACGGACAGACGGACAGACAGCCTAGGAAAAATTTCTTACCTTTATTAAAATCCTTGGATTATAAGCTTTCATCTGACACCTTATTTGTCATTATACCTGGTAAAATGACGGAGGAGTTATATTCTCAGTCGAACGGACAGACAGCCTAGGTCAAATTTCTCACCTTTTTTACCATCCTTGGATTATAAGCTTTCATTTGACACTTCATTTCTCATTCTACCTGATACAATGACGTAGGATTTATATTAGCGTTTGGACAGACAGACGGACAGACAGTCTGGATCAAATTTCTCACCTATAGTAGCATCCTTGGATTATAAGCTTTCATGTGACACCTCAATTGTCATTTTACCTGGTAAAATGACGTAGGAGCTATATTCGCGATCGGACAGACAGACGGACACACAGCTTAGATCAAATTTCTCACCTTTAGTACCATCCTTGGATTATAAGCTTTCATTTGACACCTCATTTGTCAATCTACCTGGTATAAAGACGGAGGAGTTATATTCGCGGTCGGAGAGACCGACGGATAGACAGCTTAAATAAAATTTCTCACCTTTAGTACCATCCTTGGATTATATGCTTTCATTTGACAGCTCATTTGTCATTCTAGCTGGTATAAGGACGGGTGAGGTATATTCGCGGTCGGACAGACCGACGGTCAGACAGCCTAGGACAAATTTCTCGCCTTTAGTACCATCCTTGGATTATAAGCTTTCATTTGACACCTCATTTGTCATTCTAGCTGGTATATTGACGGATTAGTTGTGATCACAGACAGACAGACAAACAGACAGACAGACGGACAGACGGACGTGGATAATTCAAAGTTTTCACATTTTTTCAAAATTGGGTGAAAACAAAATGCTTAAACGTTAAAGACAAAAAAGGTATGCTATAAAATAACCATTGCCCTACCCAAAACGGGCACCTATGACAAGTACTAGGAATTCGCAATTGATGGAATCGATTTACCTCTGGAAGATTAATAGGCCTACCAGTTTTCTTCTGAAGGTATTCAAAAAAAATGTAATTACATAAGGCGTCATTTTCTCAAGAGTTCTAGCTGCCTAGGAAAGGATTTTCGGACAAGTAGGCCAGGGTAATAAGACAAAAATATACCCTGTTCGTGACACTTCAGCAGCCAGGGTACTGAAGCGTTTTTTCGACAAGTAATACTTATAGGAACAAATTGAAACTATTTCCTGCGTAGGATCTGGCGGCCATTTTTATTTATAAACAATTAACTGTCAAAAAATGACATTTCTCCCTTTTTTTCAAATCAATGGAAAACAGCGAAACTTATGAGTTTTTTAGTACAAATATCTTTGAGATTATGGAAAAAGCTTTAAAATGACACATTACAAAGTTTGATATACTCATTTATTGTTAATATAAATGCGAAAAAAGGTCGGAATTGCAAAAAAAATTAATTTCGCAATATCTATTGTAAAAATTAGTGTACAGCTTTGAAACTTTTGTCATATAAGGGCTCTTTGGTGCTTAATATGTGATATAAAAATTTCAAAGCGATTCATTCAATTGTTTAAATTTTATTCAAATTCTTTATCCCAGAGAGCATTTTTTTTGAAATAACATAAGTCAGAAAAAAATGGCGTTAGAACCATTCCACAGGTGTCAAATGGAAGAGCATGAGCTATATTTTCAAATTGGTTTAAAAAAAGAGAATAAAAATGCATTTATTAGTAATAAATAATTATGCAAAAGTATCGTAAATCTTTCCTTATAAACTTTTTGGATAACTTTTTCCAAAAAAATTAACTTTCTTACCCTGTTTTAAGTGCACAACTACCAAGTAATGCTATCTATATCATAATTGAAAAAAAAAATTGTAATAAATAATATGTATAATTTCTTATATAACAAAATAAAAAGTTTATAAGGAAAGATTTACGATACGTTTGCATAATTATTTATTACTAATAAATGCATTTATTATTCACTTTTTTAAACCAAGTTGAAAACATAGCTCATGCTCTTTCATTTGACACTTGTGGAATGTTTCTAACTTTATTTTCTTCTGACTTATGTTATTGCAAAAAAAATTCTCTCTGGGATAAACAATTTGAATAAAATTTAAACAATTGAATGAATCGCTTTGAAATTTTTATCACCTATTAAGCACCAAAGAGTCCTTATATGACAAAAATTTCAAAGCTGTACACTAATTTTTACAATAGATGTTGCGAAATTAATTTTTTTTGCAATTCCGACCTTTTTTCGCAATTATATTAACAATAAATGAGTATATCAAATTTTTTAATACGTCATTTTAAAGCTTTTTCCATAATCTCAAAGATATTTGTACTAAGAAAACCATAAGTTTCAATGTTTTCCATTGATTTAAAAAAAAAGGGAAAAATGACATTTTTTGACACTTAATTGTTTATAAATAAAAATGGCCGCCAGATCCTACGCAGGAAATAGTTACAATTTGCTCTTATAGGTATTACCTGTCGGAAAAACGCTTCAGTACCCTGGCTGCTCGAGTGTCATGGGAAAAACCTTATTGCCCTGGACTAAAGGTAAATTGGTTTAAATTGTCTTAAAGTTATTTGAGCAATCTCCGATCTTCGTTTGTCAGGAGAGCTTCTGGATACCCTGTAGGTATATTGATATTCACTTATATATTTTTTTAAAATATATTTTGCTTTTTTTATTTAAATACATGTGTTTTAATTTTACTATGTGTAGATATGTGTATACTAAATTTACAATCAAGATGCAGCAGAAATAAAGAAACCAAGACAAGTTAAATTCTTCTAGGAGCACTCCTGAATCATAATTTACAGTATATTATATGGTACATTCCATGTCAAATCATTCAGGCAAAAAATTTTGAATCTCCGACTTGTCTGAAAATTGGTATATAGCTTTTGCCGGACGTAAAAATAAGATATTTAAGGTCAAAAAATCTTCTTCTTTTTTTCTCAAAATGTTATTTTATGCGATTTTACAGTGATTTGGTGTTTATTTAAACAAATTTGCATTTTTTCTGTCGTAAAATATCAATGAAAAACATAATATTTTAATAGAAAGGACTCAAAAATGTCATTATATGGCATTATAACAAGTTATTTTAAATCAAAACAAGTGTTTGATCAAATTTTATAGTGTAAAAAACGTTAAAATACCGTTTTTTACATTTTACTCCATTCCCAAAATACGTCATCATCGATTTGGCTGAAAATTTTCCCACAGATAGCCAAAAGATAGGACTTTAAGTG
Source organism: Diabrotica virgifera virgifera (assembly GCF_917563875.1). NCBI lineage: Eukaryota > Metazoa > Arthropoda > Insecta > Coleoptera > Chrysomelidae > Diabrotica > Diabrotica virgifera. The sequence goes on along the minus strand of NC_065444.1, from coordinate 165,750,938 downwards.
GTTAGAAGGATTTGAATTATATTACAATACCAAAAAAGTTACATAAATATCAGACTCAAAAGTATATATTAGTCCAGTGGGGATAGCATTTGACCTTGCATGCCGAGCTGCCCAAAATTTTATTTTTCTGATCTTTAGGGGAGTCAATAGTAGCCTAAATTTAAAATCACGAATGAATTCCTCCGTTACGTTATCCGCCATCTTGATTTTAAAGGAGAACCTGTTTTGCTCAATATCTCCACCATTTTTAACTTTTCGACAAAAATGGTAGGAACTGAAAATGTTCCAAATAAATCGTGTTTACAATTATTACAATTTCCTTTTACAATTTTTGTCGTGAGGTCGATATTTTTGAGTTAATTGTACTTACAGTAGACGCCTATATTTTTGACTATAATATTGCATGTAATTTTTTGGTATTGTAATATAATTCAAATCCTTCTCACCACTTAAAGTCCTATGTTTTGTCTATATGTGGGCAAATTTTCAGCCAAATCGATTATGATGTATTTTGGGAATGGAGAAAAATGTAAAAAAACGGTATTTTAACGTATTCTACACTATAAAACTTGATCAAAAGCTTGTTTTGAATCAAAGTAACTTGTTATAATGCCATATAATGACATTTTGGGTCCCTTCTATTAAAATATTATATTTTACATTGATACTTCACGATAGAAAATGCAAATTTGTATAAATAAACACCAAATCACTGTAAAATCGCATAAAATAACATTTTGAGAAAAAAAGAAGAAGAAGATTTTTTGACCTTAAATATCTTATTTTTACGTCCCCCCAGAAGCTATATACCAATTTTCCGACAAATCGGAAGTCCAAATTTTTTTTTGCTCCAAAATTGACTGATTTGAAATGGAATGACCCATATACATTGTGAATCCCAAATGATGATTTCCAAAGTTTATATATTATAAATTACGATTCGGGAGTGCTCCTAGTAGCATTTAAAGTGTCTTGGTTTGTTTATATCTACTACATCTTGATTGTAAATTTAGTATACATTCTGATAAATTCTGTAATTTTAGATTGTGAGTAGATAAACAAAGAAGCATAAAATTATCAATATTATATTAAATTTTTGTTACAATTTAAAAAAATTACAAACTAAGTTTGCTTATTAGTTGTATTAGCGAACACGTAATTTATCATATTTCCTGATGCAAACAAGCAAATGTAAGGCTGCAATCTTTGCAGTGGTACCCTCAGGTCTCGTTCCACAATTGGTGATAATTGTTTCAACATTTCCTTGATCGCTGACTACATGTTTAATAAAATCATTTAATCTTTGCTTCTTATAATCTCCATTTTCATCCTGAATTCCGAATTTTGTAAAAATACAGTTAAGATAGGCAGACAACTGATCTGGGTTAAATTTTTCTTGTCTTTTGGCTTTGTCCAAGGCGTCACGGTCAATTCTTGTAGCATCATTTGAGTTACACTCGTCAAGATATTTTTCGAAATCATCATCAAATGAAAAAGAGCTTACCTGAAATCGTAGTCAAGAGTTTTTTAAAAATGTATTAAGATATACTGCGTATAAATAATAATAATAGTCCAGAGAAACAAGGATTTTCTCAGGGCTCTCAAATATACAGGTTGCGACTATTTTTTAGTTATTGTAGAGATATTAGGAAGAAAACCTACCCGTTTCCTGCCTACAGTTCTCGTCGGTTTTTAATTATTAACAATTTAGTGCAAAAAATGGGATTTTTCTATTTTTTGCTCCCCATTAAAAAGCTAAATAGTTAACATAAAATTAAAAAAATTGATTTTTTACAACATTGAAAAAGCTTCACAATACCGATTTTTGAATGCTAAAATCAATATTTTGCTTCGTAAATTACAAAATAAATGAAAATAGATTTTTGTTAATAACTTTTAGTAAATTTAACTTAGAATTTTACGGTGTCACCCTAAGTTGGGTATTTGGGTACTTACAATTTGAGACTGATTTATTAATTAGTTTAAAAGTTATTCTATTTATTTATACAAGAGACCATCATTTTGCAATAACATAGGATAGAAAATAATAAATGTTCTGCGTATGCCAAATAAAAGTGGAAGAGTAATCCAAATTTATTAAAAAAGATATAGTCTAAGTAATGAAGCTTAAAATAGGACAAAACCTCGCAATTTTTACAGAATGGATCGATTTGATTGAAAATTTGAGAATAAGTAGTTGATAGTCCAAGGATCAAAATTTATATGGTGCCAAAAGGCGCTTTTACATGGGGGTGATTGCCACCCCATCTCGATGGTGGAAATTTTTTATTATAATTTGACCGCAAAAGTTGGTAAAAACATTAATTATAAGCAAAAAATGTTGTGTAACTTTTTTTGATAAAATTAATAGATTTCGATTTATTCGCTATCAAAAGTGTTAGTTTTATATCGAAAAAATCAATGTTTCAGTTTTCTGCTAAAAACTAAAAAGTTTTCGTTTTATCAAAACAATTTTACTTAACAAAAATGTACCATTAAAAAAATAAACAAAACCTTTTTTTTTTTTTTTTAATTTTCTTTAAAACCAATAATAATCGAGCAATACTTTATTATATGTTAGCTCTTCTTCGTCAAATGCTAAAAAATATTGTAGTTTCAAAGTCAAACAACGGGAAAACTATGCATTTTTCGAGGATAATTTGTTCAAACTAATTTAAAGGAAGTATTTAAAAATATCTATCTCCAGAAATTAAAAAAGTCTCTAGCTCAAAAATTAAGTGACTTACAATGAAAATAATGTGTCACTATCTTTTGCAGCAAAAAGTGATCGGAAAGAACCCCCTAATCACCACCCTAATTAAAATTAGTGATTGGCCTGATTTGGTCTTCTTTTTTTATGTACTCTTAATAGTTTCTAGAAGTTTGATCGGCTTAGAATGGTTAGTTTAAAAAAAATGGAGTTAAAACGAATAACGAGTTTTTGTAGTTTGGTAAAAGATGCCATTTTGTTCAGAATAGAAAGATTAGCATCAGAGATAGAAAAAAATATTTAAATACAAAATTGTAGCTTATTTCATTCCCAAAAAAGTTTTTTTGCAAAAAATTTTTCTACGGCAAAAATTGAGTGAGCTTGCAATTGCTTTGCATGAGAGAACATGCAAAACCACCTTTACCAACCCTTTCAATGTCACCTCTTTTTGTGACTGAGGACTCTAAAAGGATTTAATATTAATAGTCTTAGATATCCTATAAAAACCTACAAAATTCTTTTTTACCAAACTTTCTAAGATAAAAAAATAAAAAAGTTACGGTTAAAAAATCAATATTTTTTTTGAAAAAAAAATCAAATTATAAGCATAATAATGTAATTTAGCGGTGTTTTTAGTCATTGGCCTTATTCGTTCTTCTTTACGTATGCATTAATAACAGATTTAAGAAGTTTCACTGGATTAGAATGATTAGTTTTTAAAAAACTAAAGTTTAAAGCGAATAACGAATTTTTGTAATTTAGTAAAAAATTTTCAAGCAAATCGATCTATTCTGTAAAAATTGCGAGGTGAAAAGCTTCGATTCCTGGACTAAAACAAAAAATAATAAATATATAGAGTCAATAATCCTAATGCCAATTTTTTGAATGTTTATAGTTTATAATAATTTACAATAACTTTAATTATATTGTCCGCAGAAAAAATGTTTTTATACATTGAGTAGATCCGGAGATATAGAAATTTTTTTAGTTTGAAATTGCGATGGGTTTGTACGTTACCCCTAGTTACCATTTAAACTACATTTTTGAAAATTCGTATAGGGTCCTATGAAAGAACCATGTTTGTGTAAATATTTTCATCAAAATTACAAATGCCATTCTTTAAAATGGCATCAATTGGGTTTAATAAAAAATTAGCTGTGAATTAAAAAAAACACATGGCTAACTTTGGCCAAATTGACCTACGCCAATTTTTTTTATTTATAAATGCGTATTAGAATATTAGCTTTCCGAATGTATAAAAATATTTTTTCCTACGGACAATATTTTTAAAGATATTCTAAATGTTTCTAAACCACAAAATTTCAAAAATGTGGCATTAGGATTTTTGATTATAATAAATAATTTCTTTGCACCTTTTATAATACATATTTATAGTACAAAACTTTTGCTTTCATTATTGGTACCCGTATAATTTTGGTACACTATGTTTATTGTCTTATGTTATTGCAAAACAAATGTCTCTGGGAAAAACAAATGGAATAACTTTTAAACTAATTACTGAATCGGTCTCAAATTTTGAGAGTTTTTTAAATATCGCAATACCCAACTTTGGGTGAAACACTAAAGATCAAGTTAGTTTTACTAAAGGTTACTAAGAAATATCGATTTTCACTTATTTTGCAATTTTTACAGCCACAAATTGCCTTTTTAACTTTCAAAAATCAGCATTTTGAAGATTTTTAATGTTCTAAAAAATTTAATTTTGTAATTTTATGCCTTTTAACTATTTAGCTTTTCAATAGGATGCAAAAAATTGAAAAAATCGCGTTTTTGCACTTAATTGTTAATACATAATTAAACAACGGCTCCGAACTCTAGGCAGAAAACAGGTAGGTTTTTTCCAATAGGTGTACAATAACTAAAAAATTTGTCACTTACTTGGATATTTCAGTATCCCGAGAAAATCCTTATTTCCCTAGACTAATTAGTAAGTAAGAAAGTAAATATGTTTCTAAAACTATAAAGATAGTATAGAGATTTAGTAGGACCAGAATTACCCGTAAGACTCGATTGTTAAAATTAGTTTTGTATAGTAGTAATTGAAATAATCATCTGTTAATTTTATTAGATCACGTAAAGGGAAAAATGGGTATAATTTATTAAAAACTCAAAATTTTTTACTTACCACTGCTGCAGTGAACAGTAAACCCAAAAATAAAGTAGTTGAAATTTTCATTACGATAGCCAGTAAAGATGTATAATGTGCAAATTATCACTGCTGAAGAAAAGTTTTTAGAAATATTTGTACTAATATTTAAACTTTTATAACTTTATATAAAATTATTATTTTGTATATAAATTAATAAGGATAATTAAGTTTGTGTCAATTTTATGATAACATTTTTAATAATATCTTTCAGGGTGTTAATTTTAAACTGTTATCATCAATAAACAACAATTAATTAATGTTTAATTAATTTATTATTTCGAGATAACATAATGCAGTTGCATAGTCCCAGAGAGTATAATATACGCGGTACATTATTAATTCTCCTCAAATTAAAAAAAAAATAAAAGAAAATTTCAAGTAATGAATTACCGGTAAGAAAAGAAACGAAACTAATTAGGATGGAAAAATAAAATCAATTTAATAACGAAATAAATAAAAACCATATTGAGTTAGCAGTGGACTTTCATAGTACAAACCAATAAACAATAAAATAATATAAAAACGGACATAAAACCAGAAGTTTATATTTGAACTGTTCATGCACCTTCTATTTACTTCGATTTCATTAATTTTGATTCATTTTTGCCAAACTAAGTATTCTAGCTTTAGGTACTTTTTAATACGAGTCGATTGATTTACTACATGTACTATTTCTGGTACTATAATGTGAAACTTCTTGTTACAACATGTTAACCGAGAGTGATATAAAAACCGAAAGCAATTCTCTCCTCTCGTCTTGCTAAGGCGCGTCGAATAATATATCGCTTGTACCATTTGGGCGACTATAAACAGTACTTCCGATTGCAACTCTGGAACCCGAAGTCCGAGGTCAAATTTCGTGAAAACTGTTAAGTTCAAAATACCTGATTTTACAACAAAATACCTGATTTTACAACAAAATACCTGATTTTTCTATACAACAAAATTTAATTTGAATATTTGAAAATTGCAGTAATTTAAATTCATGTTTTTAGTGATGAATTTATTTAATTATCAAACAATATAATGGTGGCCGACAGATTCGACACTACTCAACTGACTAACAGAACTAAGGAATACCAGATAGTAACCACCTTTATCTATCTCGGGTCTAGTATAACTAACGATGGTAACTGTGAAGCAGAAGTTCGGAGACATATTGGTATGGCAAAAATGCGATGAGTCGCCTAACTAAAGTTTGTAAAGACAGAAGTATCTCTGAAAATATCAAGATGAGACTGGTGAATGCCCTTGTATTCTCAATATTTCTATACGGAGCAGAGACTGGGCCTCTTCGCGCATGCTGACCAAATAAAGCATTCAGCTGGAAACTCATTCTGCGAAGCTCTTACAGCAACTGAAGATAGAGCCCAATGGAGAAACATTGTTGGAGAGAGAGAGGGAGAGAGAGAGAGAGAGAGAGAGAGAGAGAGAGAGAGAGAGAGAGAGTGTGAGAGAGAGAGAGAGAGATATATTGTGTTAATCTAATATGTACTCACCGTTTTGCAAGAAAAATATTTTTTATTTTACAAACAACAAAAAAGTAGCAACATATTTGAATGGTTTATTCACTAAAAAAAGCGGACTTGTGCAGATTTCATTTTCACGATTTTAATATTTAATCAAACTAAATTGACAGTATAAAATTAGAAGAAAACAGGGCCGGAAACACATCTTGTTGATGCTTACAGATGCCATCAAAAGTATAAAATTAATTATTTTGGACTTACGCATTTTTCACCGAAAGCCGACGATTTCTTAAATTCAATGAAATCTTGGGTTTATGACACAGACAAGATTTCCACATTTTAATGGTGTAAAATGGACGAAAACAATATCCTACATCCCATATATCCGATATAACGATCAACCCAGTTATTTATTCGAACAACTAAATAGTTCGTCCTGAGTAAATCTCTGACAATGTGTAGGCAATACAATATGTGTCCGTAAAATATGTAATTTTACTAAGATATACAACTGTGTTAACTCTTAATTACTGACATGAATGTTTCAGGAGTATGCCATACCGTTGGACATACGTTGGTCTAAGAGCTTCGCAGGAATTTGACATGCGGTATGTCATACCGTTGACTATTCTCCTTTGTTTTCAATATGAATTTGTCTTGTATCACTGTATTTATTTTTTAAATTAACTACGGAATGATCCTTCACACAACTGCAGAATAAAATACTGCTCCAAATCAAAAAACTGTTTTTCAAGGAAATTTTGAACGTTTGCATAATATTAAGAAAATGGTGGAGGGTCTTACAAAATCCTTTATAACCTAAATTACAAAAAAAACTTGAGTATTGGTAACTCAATTAAAGTAAAAGCTTGAAGATAGAACAACTGGATGAACTTGCTGACATACTCATAACTAAAGAATACACTGGACTGATTTTAACTATAGAAACGTAAACACTGACAAGCGTTACGTGATACCGCAAGAATACTATACGTCAACGTAGTTCAAAGACTAGACCATACTATCCATACTCCTAGAAGATACACAGATGGTGTTCTAGAAATCTTTTATAAAACAAGTTTTATAACAAAATATATTTTCGGCAAGGCATGACATACTGCATGTCAGTGGTTAAGAGTTAAATTCATGTTCTTCATAAGCATTATCAAAATTTGCTCCTCAGGAAACCGACAACCTTTATACAGATACAATAATCTATGAATGCCACTCAATCTGTCAAAACCGCCCGATCTACTACCACTGTATAAGACACTGCTGTTAAGTTTGTTAGTCATAGTCAGCAAGTTCTGATGGTTCCTGTTTATCTGAATCATCTCAGATAATTGAGGGGTGGTTACCCCCTACCATAAGGGTTGATGAAGTAACAATACTCACTGTAGATTCATTTATTGGTACGTTGAAGTAACTACGGTAAAGAGCTGGTGGTTATTATTTAGTAACTGTGATGTTTACTCGTTGGGATCTCAAATACTAATGACTAATCTTTTCGCCATGAAAGTAGAACTCAAAGTGGATTCCCCTGTTTACTATTTGGTATAAATAAAAGTGAGAGTGTTTAGTAAAAGTGCTGAATCGACTAGATTATAAATAACGAATACTAGTTGTTATTTCAAACTGACCTTTTATCGAAAATCGACACATTGATGTGGTAATATAGGTCAATCGTATTTATTATAAACAAACGTATTTGTTTTACCAAAGACATTTAATTATTAAAAGAATTTATCTTAATAAGATGATTACTGAGATGCAATGTATCCCAATACACTCTAACTGATTTTTATACAATATAATTGAGTATATTTCAAGGAGCCAACATGTGAGCCAATTTTACTCTTCTACTAATACGTCTTCTTCTTCTTTTTCCTACTTTATAAATAGACTCAATGCATGTTTTCTTTCGGTTTTTAGCCTCAATTGACATTGTCTGACCATCTTTTTCCCGGTCGCCCCAATGATCTTCTTCCATTTGGCGATTTGTCTCTTGCTATTCCTACTATTCTATTTTCTGTCATTTTTTCTATGTGTTGATTCCATTATATTTTTCTTGATTTGGTCCACATGTTTATTTCTCCTATATCACATCTCGCTCGTATTTCATCACTTCTTACTCTGTCTCTTAGAGTTTGGTTTGTTATTTTTCGTAAGACTTTCATTTCTGCTGTTTCCAGCAGTCTTTCTGTTTTCGCCATATCTGCTCTTGTTTCCGCTGTATAGTGTATACGTCATTATCAGTCTTATTGTTGATTTATACATGCAGATTTTCGTTTTTATAGTAAGGTATTTGTTTCTCCAGATTGTGTTGTTGACACATCCTGCTACTCTGTTCGCCATGTTCACTTGTTTTTGTACTTCTTCTTCCACTTCCGTAGCTTGAGAGTTCTGTATTTTGTTTCCATCACTTGTTTTATTATTTTGTTATTTACGACCAATTTACATCGTCTCGGTTCCGCTGATATCACTATCGATTTAGTTTTCTCTGTTGAGATCACCATGTTGTATATGAGAGCCGTGTCTACAAATTCTTTAATTAATATTTGTAGGTCATCTTTAGATAGGTAGCTTAGATTATCTTTATTTCCTTTTCTCCCATTCTATATTCTGTAAAGATATTTGCATTATATAACGAGATCTGAAGTTGTTATCATCATAGACTTTTAATTTTAAGTACCTAAAGGTTCTATAAAACTGTACATCAAGCTGGCTTCTTCAGATTTATAGAAAAGAAGAGCGGGAACATTGAACCTCCGTAACCTAGTTACTTAGTCTAAATAGATCTACTTAGCTGGTTGATTAAATTATAAGCATTCGTCAAAAAGATGTTTCAGCACAACATCTCATGTTAACTATATTCTATAAAAATTGAAATTTCCTATTATATTATTAAACATGAATAATTGCTATTAAGTAACCGTCAAATCCATAAATATGTATGGGACGTTTATAATTACTCAATACATAACATACACAAACTTCCGATGGATGTACATAGATTGAAGGAAGATCAATATTTCTAATTAAAAATAAATCAATCGTGCCAACATATATGTGTTTAAAATAATAATTATAAGGAAAATTGCTGCAAAATTATTTTGACTTGAATGTAGCATTTACATTATCATATAACTTTTATTACAACTTATTATTATACAATGTTGCCGTACACAAACGAAATAGATGCATTATCAGAAACTACGACATCATTTTAGAAAAATCCAGAGACAGATCAATTTTTATAAGAAATACATTTTTCCTGTAATTTTGGATTATTTACTTTCGCTCCTAGCCACGGTAAGAAACACCCCAACATTTTTTAATAGCAGTGGCGGTGGGGGTGAAAAAATATTATATCCTTTAGCCTTCGGATTACCAAGGGGGGTAAATTTTGACGCCAGTGCAGGTTTTTATTTAATAAATTCAGAAATATTTTTAATTTTAACCTCATTATGATGATATATGAATATCATTATATCATTTTAGATACCCTCATATTTTGTAATAAAAAAATTCCCTATACTTTTCCAAAAAAAAAATATTTTCTGAATTTGGGGTCAAAGACGAACTCCCTTGACCTTCCATATTCCAATTTTATATTAAATAAATACCGTCTATTAGGTGGAATTGTAGTCTTTTAAAATTTAAATGTATTGGATAATTAGTTGATTCATTAATTATGTCGATGGTTTAGTTTTTGATCTATTTCTTAGTACAGCAATAGATTTTAACATTTTGTTTCTTTATCCCCTTTTCACTTTATTATATACAGAGTGTTTACGTTTATTACAGAGTTACACGACATTAAAAAAATGATACAACGTATTTAGACAAAACTTTAAAATAGAAAATAATCAAATACAATATCCCATTTTAAGGCCATTGGTACATAATTAGCAAATATTTTACGGCTATCCTACTTTTTCTGTCTTTACACGGCAAACTACGTGTAGTAAAATTCACACTGGTATGGATATGTAAACATTACTAGAATGTCATTCTACTTGACAATGTCATCATTAATTTTAAAGAGATGGCTTTTGAATGTTCTTGTATAACTGTTATTTGTATAATTGCAAATTATTAAGTCAGTTAATAAATATGATAATTTTTTCACTAACTATGTATTCAGTGATTGTAATAATTTATATGTACAACAAAAACTAATACTCAATCGAGAAAAGAGGAAAAGTGTTAAAGTGATTTTTTAATAATATATTGTTACTATGGAATACTTAAAATTTTGAACATTTTTATCAACAAAATACTTGGATCACAGAATATATCCTGATGTATTCTCTGCTTGGATCTTTCATAAATAATAAACAATAAATAACTTTTCATTAAGTTCACGTCTTAAATCAATTATTTATCAAATACAGTATCAATATTATTTAATCAACAACTCAAAATATTCCCGATGCCATGTCATATATTTAAAACTGTCACTGTCTTGTCATCATATTTTATTTGACTCGGTGCGTTGTATGACAAAGATAGCGAATGTTCGATTTGGAAAATATCACCACGGGCATGGTGTCCATTCTTCTCGAATCCTGAGAAAACTAATGAATATTTAAAAAAAATTTGTACCCAGAATAAAAGACTTAATTATTGTCGAGGTCGAGGGCCAAAAGTCCCATAGAATGTATAAAAAGTTTCTTTTGAATGAGATATTTAAAATTAAAAATCACACTACATTTTCTCTTAGTTTTTCACCCCTGTAATTTATTAAAAGAAACATTATAGAAGCTTTCAGGGACTTTCTGCCCTTGGTAAGAACGTAATCTTTCATTCTGCGTTTAAATTTTTCAATTTATTTATTAGTTTTCTCAGGATTCGAAAAATATGAATCCCCATTTAAATACAATTGCAGCCGAAAATACGTACCCATCCCCGTAAGGCTTTTATTATTTTTAATTGCCACTTATGACACAGTAAAAGATATATACACTTTTATTCTGCGTCTAGATTAGATGATTTTAAAGTGTAGGCAAAAGTAATGACACAAATATATCCTGTCACATGTTATATAAATGTATGAATTTTCACGAAATTTTAACCCTAACAAAAAATCTCATAATTACCTTTTTTTCACAGAAACACATAGGTTTTTAGGAAAATAAAAAGAAACTGATGAAACGTTCAACTTATATTAGAAAGAACTTCTTCACCTTACCAAGAAGAGTCATAATCTCTCAAAGTAATGAAGTTCTAATCTTTTTAAAAACAAACTCAACAACAATATGTATATTATTAATCTACTTAAAATCTAAACTTTTACTTCCATCAGTGTAATCTCATGAATAGTCTAACAATACACTACAAAAACTACGCACAGGCAATCACACTCAATGATTGTTTTTTTTTAACGTTTATACAGCAATCGGTTAGTTATAAACCTTCTAACAATAAGCGTCTTTGGGGTTTGAATTAAAAAAAATTACCGTTAGAGAGATCAGTCCAATGACTGGATCTCTAGTATTATGGGACAAACATGACATTTAGATAATATGCTACATACAAACATCAATTTCACATTTACAAACAATACATATATCTAAAATATAAACACAATTACGGTGAGTTAGAAAACTTATTTATAAATCACGTCCAGTGGATTTTTACGTTGTAGTCTCTGAGTCTGTTGACTATTATCGAGTTTTTCTAAGGATAAATTTTTTTTCGGACTTTCCTTAACGAACTCCCCTGTATTAAGATCCAATATATGGTAGGGGTACATGTACAGGGTACAAAGTTTCTCCCCATGTGATAATCTGACGCGCTCGTAACTACAAAAATCCCCGCTTGGGCTCCCCTACCATAATAGTTATAGCTGTTTTAATTTTACATAATTTTAACGGTAGTTTGTTGTCTATGTGTAACTGTCTATATTTATTATTTCTAGCTTACAGAATTTGTTTATAACAGCAAACGGGCCTTTTTCGCCTGAGGATGGGACAGATCCTGTAGGTTCAGAAACCGGTAGCCACTTGACACCAAAATAAAAATAAACACATTGTGAGTATTGATCATTTTCTTATTGGACTCACACTTGCAACCGTTTCATGATTTGAATATTTCCAACATTTAAGCTCGTAACATTTTTTTATATAATATGATTAGTAAATACTTAATATATCTTCTGGATTAATTTTTAAGACAACTAGCACTCATTACCGGTACACCTATAGCCGTGTTTGCAAATAACTGAGTTTATTATTATAAACGGGACCATTTTTTATTGCAGCTTTGCCGAAACAAAATATTTTGAAAATAGACCGAAAGTCTCGTATTTTATATAGCTCTTGTTATTGTAATCTGTTTAGTATAAAAACCTCCCAAGAAGTTTATTACTAAGATCCCTTTAGGTACTCCAGTCTATTCAAAGCGGGAATGTGTATTGCAATTTTTTATTGCTGCTTTCCGTTTAAGTTATATTTCAAAGGAAACCTTTTGACTGAATCAATTTCCCTTCTGAAAACCACCGTTAGGTCCCTTGACTTAATTTTCCGGTATTTATATGACGTACCGTTACTACTTTATCTACAAACTAAAATAGGTCGGTTCTTTTTAAGTTGCCACTTTTTTTTAGAGGGGATACATTATCCCCACTTTTTTTAAAGAAAAAGTTTCGAAAAGATTGCGAATAGAAACGGACTTGGTGGCTGAGTGTCTTGGAGTGCAGACGTGTGTCTTTTGTATCGAATATCTTATCAACAACATATCTTGGGAATGAGAAGTCACTCTATTATCTTATCTGAGTGTGAATTCCCTCTATCATCTTCCTGATTTAGATCTAACATGCGATTAGATCCAAATCACAATATAAGGCTCTTTAATTCATTTGTTAGAAGCAAATTAGAATTTGGGAGTATTGTCTGGAATACCTTATTAAATAGTGGTCACATGCGGCAAATTGAATCAATTCAAAACAAGTTTATTAAAAGCAAAAAATATCGCCAGAATATGATTCGTATCAACCATTAAGAAAAGAATTTAATATAAAAAAATTAGAGCAAAGAAGACTTCAACGTTTTTTAATTTTTCTCTATAAAATATGCAATCACTTAATAGACTCGCCTGATCTTTTGGGGCAAATACAATTTTATGTCCCGGATCAGAGAACCCGTCCAAGAAATATATTATTTTTTGTAAATACTTCTAGCCCTCTTAATAAAATGTGCCAAATTTACAACGATTTAACAATAACCACTTGTCTGGAATTATTTGAAATAAACTTGCAATTGTTTAAACGTCTATTGCATGAATAATATAAAGAGAGGTTTTTTTATTATTTTTAACGTTTTTGTTGGTAAACATCCGTCGTTTTTGTCTCTATTACCTCAAATTATTACATTATGTGCATGTTGTACTAAACTGTTGTCATTGTAGATACGGATACATGTAAGTAGGGAAACCTGTTTGTATCTGTTATTAATAAATAAATAAATAAATAAGTAACTTCAGTGCTTGATTACTAGTTAAAGTAAAATTCGATTCAGTGTAATTTCAGAGGCAACATCACCATAGTTACTGTAAGTGTCTTAGCCCGGCACCTGCCACGTGGCTTTGCAAGGCGTCAACTGCCACGTGGGGTGCTCACAGCACCCCTTACAAATTTTTTGTGGTCTACTTGTTTAAAAAACAAAATAATGTGTTGAGTAACACAAGAATATAAAAAAACATGTTTTATTAACTTATTAGCCACTAATATGTTATAAAAGTTAAAAAATAAAATTAAAAAGGTGTTATAACAAATTAGCAAGTACCGAGCAGTAATAAATGAAGTGAAGTAAAATATCTAAAAAAATTAAGAGTTAGTGAGTATAGAGTCTATATTAATAATTTAAATGTTATCTCAATAAAAAATGTAAATTTGACGAGTTTATCAAAAGTACAAAAAAAAATTAAAACTTAAAGTGCCAGATGATGACACCCCAATTCGACTTTAGAGCTACAAGTTCAGAGTGACACTAAATAACCACTTCAAACGCTAACACATCTATTCTATATAATATTATGGAAAGCTACTATGACGTACAGCACGGTTACCAAACTTAAAATACCAAATATTTGATAAAAATGTTTTATGGGGTGCTAGTAGCACCCCACGTGGCAGGTGCCGGGTTAATTAAACATATGTACATCCAATTATCTTCAAAAGTAAAGCTAATCTACGGGCTATCTACCTCAAACCTTTCTTCATCTGTGGTTAAGGCTAACCACCGATGTAATCTAGTTCACTAAAGGACAGCGATTTCATTAATAGAACTTTTAAATCATTAAATAAGAACTTTTCTTTATCAAACATTAATTACAAACATTCACTATTTAATTAAAAGCTGTGCAATGGCTTATTTATAAAACCGAGTGCGGGTGGTTTGTGAATTTTGAACTATAAACGGACATAAACGGACGGTTTTAACCAACACAACAATAAAATATAATTCATGAAGAAATTTTTTGGAAAATTTTAAGTCAAAATATACAATAGGAAAAAGTTATGTTACTTTATAAACAAGCGGCACACCCCAAAAAAGGCTTATATCTCGAGATCCTGACCGCGGTGTGGTGAATGCCTAATTTTGATCATACTTTATGATTTTGATAACAAAAATTCTTTTTTGCTCTTTTTAAGAATTTTGCAATATGCGGTTGCATCGTTCTTCTTCTGAACCGGCGAATTTATCCTCAAACAACTTCTTGGGCGATTCTATATATATGTTATATGAGAAAATATTAACCTTGAACTAGCCTAAGTTCGCCGACTTCATATTTCATCATACCATTCCCACAGAAACCGCTGAGCAAGCAGCAGAGGAACTTTGTACGAACCGTTGGCCAACATTCATGGGAACAGCGATTCAGCACTTTATACCAAACCTATAAATTACCATTTTCAGATGCCGGGACCACTCTTAGCTGCAACTTCGACCAGTCCAGTTATTGTAGTCATTTTAAATTAATTTACTTTGTACTATTGTTTGAATATTTAATGTGTAACAAATAAAGTTCTTTTTTTAAAAAGTCAAATACGTGATTAGTGATCTAACAATTGGCGCAGTCAGTAGGATCCGTTTAACGTTGCTAGAACACGTGTATACTCACTGGCAGCGGCGGATTCTTATCCCTTAACGGATCAAAGAATCTACGGAAGTCCTCACTCCTGTGAACTACGGAAGGAACACCCAGTGAAGCCCCTGGTAGCCGATCAGAGAGAACAAGACGACCCTTAAAGAAGAAAGCATCTCCGAACAACCTCACTCCTGTGATCTACGGAAGGAACACCTAGTGAAGCCACTGGTAGCTGAGCAGAGAGAACAAGGCGTCCCGATGTTCTTCTTTATGTAAGTGGATTTTGAATCATCTCGTTAATAATTTTGTTTTAATAATTTACGAAATTGACTATACTGCAAGTCAATTATTAATCAAGATACATAAAAAAAAAAATAAAATACAATTTGATTATCTAATATTTGAAAGTATTAATATTGACATTTTTCTTTATACTATTTTATACTGATATTTTATTGACATATTTTTATTACTTGGTATATTTCTACCATATTTTATTGACATATTTTTACTTGCTATATTTTGGTATATTTTCTCTTGATATTTTTATTGATATATTTGATACATTTTTATTGATATATTATTTGATATTTTTATTGATACATTTTGTCTCTATATAACATTTTTATTTTTATTGATACATTTTGCCCTTTATATACCACTACATTTTTTTTTTCTTTCTCCCCTACATACAGATATTTTATATTTCTCCAGACTTCTTTTTTCATATTCGTTTAAAAATATCCCGCAAAATGCCCGAGACACGTTCCCAAACTCAACAAGAAATCGAACCATATAAGCTTTCGGAAATTTTTTCCATTATCCCAGAATTTGAAGGCGATCCGATTTCTCTTTCAACATTTTTAGATGCGTGCGACTGTGCTATTAAGATGGCTACAGGCGATCAGCGCGTTCTTTTAACGATTCACATAAAAAATAAACTCAAAGGTAAAGCTGCACAGCTTATTAATTCTAGAAAACCACTTTCTTATAAAGAAATAAAACAATTACTAAATCTACATTTCGGAGACAGTAGAGACCTGACCTCCTTAATACAAGACTTACAAAGACTAAGACAACTATCTAACGAATCTCCTCTAACTTTCTTTAATCGCTTACAAGTTTTGAATGCAAAAATGTACGCCTCGATCCAAATTGCAGATTTATCCGCAGAACAAAAAACCGCCCAATGTGACTTAATCGATACCATGGCCCTAAACACACTTTTAACCGGTTTAGAACCTCGTCTAGGACAAATTATTAGGGCTAGTAACCCTAAAGATCTCATTGAAGCAAGCAATCGTATCCGACGCGAACTTCAATTGTCCTATTTTGAAGAACAAAAATCCAATTCTAAGACAACTATTCCTAAACCCTCTCAGCCAATGAGAAGACCCTCGTCTCAATTTACAAAATGCACAAATTGTGGCCGAATAGGTCATCAAAATTTTGAATGCCGTTCTTCCCGTTTCGTACAACCAAATCAATCTTTTTCTAGGCCTAACGGTTATCAAAACCAATATAATAATGGACCTAACAACTATCAAAACAATCAAAACCCTAATAGGAATCAATATTCCTCCAACAATCCAAATTTCAACCAACAGAGACCTTCCTTTTCATCTCAAAATCAAAATCAAAATCGTCCATCCGTTATTCAAAGAAACCCAAATTTTCAAAGGGCACATGTTCTAAATGAATACCCTCATGAAATGACGACTAACTATTATACAGACGATTACTATACAGATAATAATTATTATAATACCGATAACTACGAAAACTATGAAACAGATTATTATACAGGAAATAATCCACAAACAGATAACTTTTACGAAACCAATAACACACTCGACACAGAAAATTATCAGGATTTTCTTCCACTTCAGAATCAAAATCATCCTCCCAACCATACGAACCATTCAACGGATATTACGAATATCCAAGAACAAATCCAGGCACTCAACTTAGACAATTTTCATCCGGATCTCAATTTTCCCGAACAAAGGTTCCTGTAACCCCATTTCATACCATGAGTTCCAAAAATTTATATTACATTAACGATGCTACCAACACTTTTAAACTTTTAATCGACACAGGTGCTGGAATCACTGTTTTCAAAGAAAACACAGCACGCAATTATCATAATAGATTTCCTGAAAACGTTACTATCCAAGGTATAACCGATCAAAAATTGTTAATAACAGAATCTGTCCTTATTCCTTTCACTGACGATAATCCCCACAAAGTCTTTATTTTCAATTTAGACATTGACTTCGATGGCATAATAGGCCTAGACTTTCTAGATAATTATGAATGCGTAATAGATCTCAAATCCCGACAGTTGCATACAAATTTTAAAACTCTCACCCTTCACAAGGTAGGACACGATACAAACACACCTCCTAAAGACATATCACCGACACACCCTACGGAACAAGACAAAACGAACCTAAAATAAAAATTAAACCAGATTCTAAACAGGAATCAAATTTAAAATACCAAAACCCTATGAATGAAAAATACACTATCGTAAATAACCGAGATCAAGACAAAAATCTTGAAAGACCGGAGAGAAAACGAATAAAAGGAAAAAACATAATTACCATTGACAGCCGGACCGAACAAATATGCAGACTAAAATGCAACTTATCAAATACAGATGCCATATTATCAGCTCAAGAAATAGAAAAAGTTAGATTACCTCATGCATTAGTCCATGTAGACGAAAATGGAGAATTCTTAACTTCCGTCCTAAATGCTAATGCTATGCCGAAGACAATCGAATTTTCAGACATTTCAATTGAACCTTTCAAAAATTCGGAGACAATCCTAGCCTACAACGGAAATGATTTTGGAGAACCCGTAGTAGATAGAACAAGAATAATTAAAGAACAACTAAGAATTGATCACCTAAATTGCGAAGAACAAGAACTGATTTTAGATATCTGTACTGAATATGCAGATATATTTTATGTCGAAGGCGACAAATTGACTTTCACAAACGAAATCAAGCACAAAATCGATACAAACAACGCTAAACCCATCTTCACTAAATCCTATAGATATCCTCAAATACATAAGGAAGAGGTAAAGACGCAAATTAATAAAATGTTAGAAGAAGGAATAATCCAGAAAAGCGTGTCGCCATATTCGAGTCCAGTCTGGGTTGTACCGAAGAAATTGGATGCCTCAGGGAAACAAAAATGGCGAGTTGTTATTGATTATCGCAAGCTTAACGAACTGACAGTACAAGACCGTTATCCTCTACCACAAATATCAGAACTATTAGACCAATTAGGAAGATGCCAATACTTCACAACACTAGATTTAGCGTCTGGATTTCACCAGATTGAAATAGAGCCACAAGACATCCAGAAAACGGCCTTTTCCGTCGAAAATGGGCATTATGAATTTGTCCGCATGCCATTCGGACTAATGAATGCTCCATCTACTTTCCAAAGAGTAATGGACAACATCCTCTTGGGAATACAAAACGAAAGATGCCTAGTATACATGGATGACATAATTATCTACTCACCCACTATCCATGATCACATGTCACGACTAACAGAAGTTTTTAAAAGGTTACGAAAAGCAAATTTAAAAATACAGCCAGACAAATGCGAATTTTTAAGAAAAGAAGTGGCATATTTGGGCCACCTTGTAACAGAAAATGGTGTAAAAACAAATCCAGCTAAAATTTCTTGCATCAAAAACTTCCCGGAACCAAAGAACACCAAAGAAATAAAATCATTTTTAGGTTTAGCCGGTTACTACAGAAGATTTATTCCAAATTTTGCAAAAATTTCTAAACCACTTACGAAACTACTCCAGAAAGACGTACCTTTTATCTTTAATTCTGAATGCAAAGAAGCCTTTAACGAACTCAAAAATATTCTAACATCAGATCCAATACTCATATATCCGAATTTTGAGGAACCATTTTTACTAACAACTGACGCTAGTGCATTCGCGATTGGAGCCGTTCTATCACAAGGCCCAATAGGAAAAGATTTACCCATAGCTTATGCCTCCAGAACGTTATGCGGTGCAGAAACAAAATATTCAACCATAGAGAGAGAATTACTAGCTATTGTGTGGGCAGTCAAACATTTTAGACCATACCTTTTTGGCCGAAAATTCACACTTATTACCGATCATCGACCCCTTACATGGCTTTTCTCGATAAAAGATCCCGGAAGCCGATTAGCGCGTTGGCGCTTAAAACTCGAAGAATACAATTATAAAATAGAACATCGTGCAGGAAAAATAAACAGAAACGCTGATGCCCTCTCAAGGATTAAGATTAACCATTTTAAGGATTGTGCAAACTTTCAATCGAAAATCACATTACATGCATCGAATGAAGACGACACGGACACACAAGAAAACGAGGAAGACAACGATGAAGAAGATATAGAAAAAATGTCCGAAGAACTTGACAAGTTTATCGAACTTTATAGAACTAAGTCGATAATCGATTATTCTAAAGTTGAAATATCGAATACGGACTTATTAGACAAATCTAACAAAAATATTGTTACCTTTTTCTGGCAAAATAAACTTGAAGAACTTCACGAGAAAATAATGAAAGACATATTCGAAGAAAACATGGAATATAGTAACAGAAGAATTAATATTGTACACAGCAAAACAGTAAAAGATCGAAAATATTTTATTATACCATTACCTTTTGATCCCGAACGAGTAATATCACACCTGTTTCTTGTACTTTTTGCAAATAAAGATCAATTCGATGAATCAAAAATACATTGTGTCGAAAATAATCTCGAACTACCTATTCTAGAGATATTTTCTTATATTTTTGCTGACAAAGAATTAAAATTAAGAATCTGTCAAAATATAATTAAAACAGCCAGCGAAGACGAAATCCCTCAAATTTTAGATCATTACCATTGTGGTAAAAATAATTTACACCGTGGAATAAACGAAACTGTCAGAAGAATAAAACAAAAATATAATTGGAAAAATTTAACAAAAGATGTAGAGAAATTTGTAAAAGCATATGAAATTTGCCAAAAAGTTAAAATTTGTAGAAAAAACTTAAGTGGACCACTAGTCATAACAGAAACTCCAAAAACACCATTCGAAAGAATCAATATGGACATATTCGAATACCCAACTAGAAATTATGCATTAACTATTCGTGACGAACTGACAAAATTCACACAAGCCTATCCTTTAGAAGACAAAAGAGCAGTAACAGTAGCCAAGACACTTTTACTCTTCTTTCAACACTATGGAACACCATTAAGAATTCATTGCGACTGCGGTCGAGAATTCGAGAATGCTATAATCAAAGACCTATGCGAATTATACGACATCAAACTAACATTTTCTAGTGTTAACCATCCACAATCTAATGGATCCGTAGAGAGATTTCATGCCACACTCTCAGAAATGATTAGAGCAAATCAAGCCGAAAACCCAAACGATCATCCCTTCACTATACTTCCTTATGCAATAATATGCTATAACAACACAAAAAATAAAACTCACGGTTTTACACCATATGAACTTATATTTGGGCACACTGCAGGCCGACCACCAGAAACTCTATATAATCAAAAAACACTAATGAGTAAATATATTCGAGACCTGAATAATCGCATGGAATATTTTTACAAAGTAGCCAGAGCAAAAACAGAGAGACAGAAAGAAAAGGCGAAAGTAAGATTCGACGAAAATATTTCAGCACAAAGACATGATTTTAAAATTGGTGATAAAGTCTACGTAAAAGAATCCCAAATTAAATCAAAATCGGAAAATCTTTTTAATGGACCTTTCGAAATTCAAGAAATTTTTACAAATTCCGCAATTATCCTAAATCCCAAAACTAACCAAACTTCTAAAGTAAATTTTGATAGACTAAAACCTTATTTTGAATAATTTTCCTTTACAGATTCTATGGACTCCTTTCTATCGTCCAATCCCAAATTCTCCTCACTCCCATTAATAACACAATTGGAATATTTTTACATGAAAAAGGAACTATACGAATATCTAACGACAAATGGACTTTACTTGTTTACAAAGAATTATTGCCTATCAAAACTACAATATCCAACAATGACAAAATTTTGGAAAACCTATTAGAAAAATTTATTAACGTGGATACACCGAGAAAACTTGCCTTTGAAGCCGAAGTACAGACACATGTTAGTCTGCTAAAACAAATCTCAAACTCCGTTAACTTAAAATATAAAGAAATAACCTCTGACACAGTACCTTATAATAAACGCGTAAAACGCGGTTTAGTAAATGGTATTGGAACAATATGGAAATCCATTACTGGAAATTTGGACGCCTCTGACGGCGAATACTTTAATAAATGTATAAATAAGATAAACTCCGATGAAACTCAAATTGAAAATCTCTTAAAAAATCAAATATCGGTTACCACTTCAATTATAAAAACTTTCAACACTTCTATTCAAAAATTGCAAATAGACGAAGAAACCTTTAACAACGACTTAAAAACTATAGAGACTACACTTCTGGACATTAATAATGACATCTCCTTTTACCAAGCACAATTACAAATACTAGATTTATGTGAGTCCTTAATGGAAAGCTACGTATTTTTAGAAAATTATTTAAATGATATACTAAATTCTATCACATTCTCTCGCCTGCAAATTTTACATAGTTCTATTATTTCGCCCATAGACTTAATGGAAGCATTAAAAGAAATCTCACAGTCATTACAAAATAACGTTTTGCCTCTACCCACTTATATGTCAAATATAGCTCAGTATATTGACATAATAAAACTACAAGCTTATCAACTCGATTCAAAAATTGTTTTCGTTCTCGAAATTCCGTTAGTTGATCCCGAAATCTTCACTTTGTATCAACTATATTCAATACCAATATTAGATAATCAAACTGGTTTTCATCATATACTTTCAACTGTTCATAAATACATAGCGCGAGATGATGATTCAATTTCATATGTCTTACCCATGGACACCGAAAAATGCAATCAAATCAGTCAAAACCAAAGAATGTGTACAGACATTCTTCCGTACCCCATAGACACCGATGCTATATGCGAAGCCCAGCTTTTGAAACCTCTCAGCAACTTGCCAAAAACTTGCCAGATGTCCATGCTCTTGGCACAAGGTTACAACGTTCAAGAAATTGACCGAAATTTATGGTTGCTAACCATTTCCAATCCATTACCAGTAACAATCAAATGTGCAAGAAAAGATGTCACTACACGAATAATCAAAACAAATTCAATCTTAAGATTAATTCCCGAATGTATTGCATTCATTGGCAGTACCAGAATTCATGCCAAAGACCAAATCGAGAAATATACAAATATTACGTATAGAAGTCACCCAGTTAACGTACCCTACAGATGCTGTGACCATTTTGAGACAAAGAGTCACCTATCAAAATTGAAACCGCTAAAACTCAGTAAGATCAACGTAGATGACTTAAATATTGCACAACACAAATTGGACCAATATTCAGAAGAACTGGACCATATCATGAGCCAATCATTCATCGAGGAACATTTACCCTTATTCACCATATCTACCTTATCCCTGATTATCATCCTAGTTATCTTATACCTTTGCTGTAAATATCGAACCAAAATATTCCCAAAAATTGCAATCTCCTTGTCCCAGGATCAGCCTCCAACTTCAGCACCACGCAGGAATTCCATTAGACAAAAACTTCAAAGCTTAACCTCCTTCAGAAGAAGACCCAATGTCCAACAAGAAAGCGAAGAAGAAGCAGAAACACCAATTTCTCTGTAAAAGTCAAAGCAATGGCATTGACTTTTCACTAATAAGGGGAGTTGTTATATGAGAAAAAATTAACCTTGAACTAGCCTAAGTTCGCCGACTTCATATTTCATCATACCATTCCCACAGAAACCGCTGAGCAAGCAGCAGAGGAACTTTGTACGAACCGTTGGCCAACATTCATGGGAACAGCGATTCAGCACTTTATACCAAACCTATAAATTACCATTTTCAGATGCCGGGACCACTCTTAGCTGCAACTTCGACCAGTCCAGTTATTGTAGTCATTTTAAATTAATTTACTTTGTACTATTGTTTGAATATTTAATGTGTAACAAATAAAGTTCTTTTTTTAAAAAGTCAAATACGTGATTAGTGATCTAACATATATGCTTCGGGTTATAAGTTTTATAGTGGGGAGAAAGGTCAAAAACAGATTAATAATAGCATAGGAATGTTAAAATCATAATAAATTGTATAAATAAAAAATATATATAGATAGAAAAGTAAGCCTAACTTTTGTTTTAATTATATCCCCATGAGCATTAGAGAATCTGGTCAAGTTTGGAGCGCTGTAACACCTATACCGGGTGGTGAATTGGAACACGGGCCATAGGAAACTCAATGTAAAATTCTAAACTGTTGAATTCCTGCTTCCCTAATTATTTGACATCAAAAGTCATAAGAAACTATTTGTAGAGAATTGAAATCTGTATTGAAAACAACTGTTAATATTGTTCTATGAACAATAATTATTCAAAATTTTGTAAAAATATAATACAATTTTCAGAGAAATACGCCAAAGTTACGCCACACACAGTGCAATAATGTGTATAAGATTGCATTCGGTGACAATGAATTTATTATATTAACAATTTGAACTGTCAATTTCTTTATTTATTTTATCATTTATTGTTTAAAACACAATAAAGTTGATCAGATATCCTCAGTTAAGGAGAAAGTATGAATAATAAAGATATTTTCTTCAGTCAATAGTGTGCTCACTGTCAGTTAAATAGTAACGTGTGGCTTAACATGCCCACACATACCTACTGCGGTAAATACATTATATTTTTCAAAATTTTGGAATGTGTTTAAATCGTAGAACAATTGTAACTTCTGTTTTTAATACACATTTCAATCCTCTACAAATAACTTCTCACGACTTTTGATGTAGCATAATTAGGGAAGCAGGAATTCAACAGTTTAAAATTTTACATTGAGTTTCCTATGGCCCGTTTTCCGATTCACCACCCGGTATAAATAAATAGAATTAAAAAAAAATATAGTGGAAGTTGTTCGCTGAAAAGCCCTCTACAAAATTGCTGTAATATTATTTTATTTTAAAATAAACTGAAAAAAAGTTATAACTTCCAAAAGGTATCTTGATAAAATTTTTTACATATTTTTGTTTATATCTTTTTTGTTGGTCACTTGACGATAAAATTAATACAAATAAAATTGTAGAAAGTTTAATTTTCTACATTTTATGTTTAATTAGATTTTCCGTAGGGTTGGTAGTTTACGAGATATAGCGCGAAAACACTTTGCACACCATTTCCAAGATGGCGGCCGGGGGACAAGGGTGGTGACCCCAAAAACTTGAACTTTAGCTTCTACTGATCTCCCCTACATACTAAAAAAATAAAATTGACTCCTCTAACAAATGCAAGGTACGGCTTAAAAAATGTAATATTTTAATGGAGTATATCATTTACTCATAGTTTGTTGTAACATTTGTAATTTGTTGCAATATTTTATTTGTAATTTATTACAACGAACATACCTAATGTAAACCATGTATTTTTAATTATAAGCTTTAGTTTTTTCTTGCAGTTTTTTTCAATTTTTATTTATGTATTTTCATTTTATTTAGCTATTTACATTACAGTATGTATTGAAAAATATTATAGTAATGAAAACAAAATAAATAATTAATAATATCATATAATATTATATAGTAAACAAAATAAATAAGTATTAAAAAGATGTCAACCATACCTCTTTATTACACTGGCGACAAAAGTCGCCACGCGACTACTTAAAGGTTAAAGAACTTGGTTAAATTGTTTAGAGATTGTTTAGAAGAGGAAAACTCGATAACACATAATAACCATTTATTATAAGATTATATTCAAGTTATTCGTATAGATTCATTATGGGTGAGAAATCCATTCCCTCCTTTTGAAGACATTTTAACAAAAACAGCGCTGTTTGAGTTGCTGTATGGCCTTCTGGTCTACGAGCACACACTGTTGTTAAGTGTTCTAATTTATTTTGAGGTACTAGCGTACCAACAATTTTGTTGAATTGTTGAACATTAACGTCTCCGTTTTCATTCTGAGTGAGAAATTTCGTATTCATGCAAAATAAAAAGTTTCCTAGTTCTTCTAGACCCAAAT
The DNA here is from genome assembly GCF_917563875.1 of Diabrotica virgifera virgifera. NCBI lineage: Eukaryota > Metazoa > Arthropoda > Insecta > Coleoptera > Chrysomelidae > Diabrotica > Diabrotica virgifera. Next base: position 165,725,310 of record NC_065444.1, on the reverse strand, counting down.
TCGCATTTTTTTTAGTCATAAAATCTTTAAAAGCCTGATTAGATAGAGTAGAATTACATTGTGGTACAAATTCTACATATTTCTCGAAAACGTTAAATTCTTCTGCTTGAGATGCCTAAAATAGAATAAGACACTTATTTTATATAAATCATATAAATTATTATTATAGTTATCTTTTAAAAGACCCCGCAAGACCCATTGTACACTCAGAACCGGGGTAAATGAAATTTTCTCATCATTTCGGTCACCATAAGAGTTTATAACTTATATAGCAGAACCTAAAAGAAAACGTATGAGCACTATGCCGTCACTTTTTAGTGGCACATGCGTCGATAGTGGCGCATCAAACGTTTCAATTATGGACAGGGTAAAGAAATTAAAGGGTGCCCTCCCTAACTCCCAGAAATTTTTGAAGTTATACTTCTTTAGACACGAGGGTAAATTTTTATGTTTACTGGGCGCATGCGCACACTGACAGTATGGTATGAAACGTTATACGGGATCTGATTGGGTGTTAAAATCATCTGTCAATAATTGTTCAAATGGAGATTCTGGATAAACAAAATGTTGTCTATATTAGTTTTTATTGTTGTGAGGACAGAGACAAAAAGCAAGTTTATAATTATTGTAGTGACTTTTTAAATAGTTTTTAAAAGCAACAGGTATGTACCTTATTTTAAATGTTTCAGTATTGTAATAAAAAATTACAAATTAGGTAAATACTTATTTGGAAAATGTACCTACCTAGCTAGTAGGTAATGCTTTGATTTACATAATTTGATTACCAACAAAAATCTCCTTCTTATATATTGCTTTTTTAGTCTATATTTTTTCATATTTTAATTTGACAAGAATCAAACTTATTTGATTAAACTAACAGAATAAGCAACAAACTGTCTAAAAGATTTTAAAACGTTTGGTTGCTAGGTATATCTTCCCACGTCATTCACAATGTCTCGGTAGTTAAATTCTGCGTGGGGTGAGTTCAAAATAATCTAAACGTGATAGACGCAGGTTCAATTCCCAATGGAAATTTTTATTTTTTTTATATTTATTTTTTATATTTATTTTATTAGTATATTTATTATATTTTTTTCAGAAAATACGTATTTAGTTAAAATTTTCTCAACAATTGTTCAGAAATAATTTCTTTGGTTTCATTTTTCAATGTGTTTGAGTGTGTTTTATTCTTTTATTTTTTTAATTTTTCGTATTGTTTTAATAAAAATTTTTGGAAAGTAGTAAGTATTAAAATTAGTTTAATAATAGAAGTATAACTTCTTATGTGCGTACAAAGTACACACCCATTCTTTTTTTTTATCTGATTGAAAAATAAGATTCAGCGCAATTGTAACCCACTAACCCCTTCCCCCTCCCATCACCATCAAAAACGTAATTTATCGTTTTTATTTTTTAGGTGGGGATGCAATCAGTTTTCAAAATTTAAAAAAATTAACACGCACAGTTGATGCCTTTACAAAAGACGTCTATTTTTTATAAATCCGTAAGCTGATTGTAAATAAGAAATTTTTTTTTTTTTTTTTGGAAAAAGCCCTATAACTTTTTTTTGAAAATCGCTACTTTATTTTGTGTATTTTATAAAATACTGTATTTCTAATTTTTTCAGATATTTCCACTTTAGTGGAAGGTTCGCCACTTTCAGATATCCGAAAAACTGTTGTGTTATGGTGTTCTTGGGAGTTTAAACATGTTTATTCCATTTTTGAATTTTCTAAAGGACTTAATTTCTGTTACTTCAATTTACAAATAACCTATAAAAAAACTTGATTTGATTTGATTTTAAAGTCTATAAAAAAGTAAAAAAAAACAGTTTTTCGAATTTTTGGGGGTGGCGACCCTCACGGAAAAATCTAAAAGGATAGAAATATAGTGTTCGCTAAAATACATAAAATAAAAAACCTGGAGCCATCTCCAAGAAAAAAGTTATACGTTTTTTTACAAAAACCAAAAAGTTATATAAATGTTATTTTTTTTAAGGTCATGTACATTAGCCTACGGGTTTCTACAAAATATACGTGTTTTGTAAAAGCCTCAACCATAATTGTGATTTTTTTGGAAATTTTAAAATTGACTGCATCCCACCTAAAAAAATAAAAAACGAAAAATGACGTTTTTGATGGTGGGGCAGGGGAAAGAAGTTGGTGGGTTAAAATTGCGCGGAGTTTTAGTTTTTGGTCAGATAGAACTTAAAAAAATTAAACAACTTTATTCTGGGAGTGAGAGCATTTTTCCTATCTTAATTTTCCACCGTTGACGCATGTGCCACTAAAAATTGACAGCACAGTGCCCATAAGTTTTCTTTTAGGTTCTACTATTTAAGTTATATACTCTTATGGTGCCTAAAATGATTAGCAAATTTCACTTATTCCGGCTCTTAGTCTATTATGAAAAACGGACCCTGGTCAAATTTAACGAAAGTTCGGTGAATAATGGGTCTCAGTGTATAGGTTAAAAGAGTCCATGGGACCTAGGTCTGAAAAACTATTCTGAAACTACAGCCGTCTGAAGTTATTGGATTCAGGTGTTCAGTGTACGTCAAGTTCACTAATTCACAAGTGAAAGAAAATATTTATTATTTAAAGAACAGAGACTCACTTCTTGAATGCATATTTGCGTGCTGCATATGAATCCGTGGTCAAAAATAGATACGTCGTATTTAGTATTCAGAAAACCTTCAAAGAATCCTCAGAAAACTGAAGAAGTGCGATAAAAATAAGCTGCTAGAGCAACATAAGGATTGTTATATTTTTTTCAGGTATTTGAAAAGAGAGGACAAGGGAGAAGGATAATATCTTGGCTTCAAATCCCAAAAAAGTGCTTTAATACATCTTCAATTGGACGATTTCTAATAGCAGCAAGCATCCGTAACCATACTGATCGCCAACATTCGGAACGGATAGGCACCTTAAGAAGAAGAAGTGAAGGTCATTTTGAATCGTTTATCGCAACCTCGGAATTAAATCGTCTTTAACTACCTGTACGTTAATTAATTTTTTCCTTCAATTTTGGACCGTGTTGTGGAGAGGTTTCTCTTATCCCCCGTAGATCCACCACTGTTCAGTAGTTTTTTGAATATAAGGAGTAAGTGCAGCTATACTGGTATTGCGTATATAATATGCGTAATAATATATGCTAATATGTAGACGTTAAGGTGATACAGTAGCGATCAACGGGTAGCGAAAACGCGTTCCAAGATTGCGGCTGTAATTTTGAATATTTTTTCGAGATATTTGGCACACGTATTCGTAATATAATAAAGAATGGCGGTACAGAGCACAATTTGAAAAATATATTAGTATGAGGAAATTACTCTGTAATTAAATACAATATTAAAAAAACGAGCCTGTACCGCCATTAAGAAGAACAAAAAAATACACTTTCTTCAAATAAACTTTTTTATCCGATGCCTAGATTTTGTGTCATTTTGGAACTACTAAAATTTTTTATTTCATTAGTAGTTCCAAAATGACACAAAATCTAGGCATCGGATAAAAAAGTTTATTTGAAGAAAGTGTATTTTTTTGTTCTTCTTAATGGCGGTACAGGCTCGTTTTTTTAATATTGTATTTAATTACAGAGTAATTTCCTCATACTAATATATTTTTCAAATTGTGCTCTGTACCGCCATTCTTTATTATATTACGAATACGTGTGCCAAATATCTCGAAAAAATATTCAAAATTACAGCCGCAATCTTGGAACGCGTTTTCGCTACCCGTTGATCGCTACTGTTTCCTCTTAATATTTTCGCCTTGTTAAAAAATTTTGCATTTATAAACCAATTCATATAATGATAATAATCTAAAATACCTTCCTGCTAATATCCAAAAAGTTAAGAACTTATTTTCCAATGCAGGCTTAGACGTCTACTCTATATCGCGCTATTTGCGCAGTATACGACACAACAGCGATCAAACTGAGATTCGGAGAAATTCGGATAAACCACCTTACAAAGGACGAAAAAATGAGCACCTGGATGGGTTAACCTCTGCACGGGTGACATCCCAATGAGGTTAGCCAACTCTATGTCGATAATAGAGCGTCGAACTATTGGTTGACATCAGGAACGATGTTTCCTGAAGCAGAAGGTTCATTACCGGCTATTAATAATCCCAAAGAGAAAGTGGATGCGTTCGCTGATTATTTAGAAAACATATTTCAACCAAACCCTGGGGAAACTCATGTAGACGATGAACGAGTAGCTACTGATTCTGTTAACATACAACTGACTACTACAAAAGAAGTTCAAAAATTAATCAAAAACATCAATACAAAAAAAGCGCCTGGGTTTGACCTGATCAACGGTGAGATAATAAAAAAATTACCTAGAAAGCCATAGTAAAGCTTAATACACTAATAAATGCATCCTTTAGGCTTAGATATGTTTCCATCCTTTGGAAAACTGCAGAGGTTATAATTATACCCAAAGTAGGACAAGATAACCATGAATTAACATCATACAGGCCAATCTCGTTACTATCCATAATCTCAAAGTGTTTGAAAAATTACTACTACGAAGAATGAACCATATAATTGAACAAAAAAATATTATTCCAACACACCAATTTGGATTTCGTGATAAACACTCCACAATTGACCAGATCCATCGAATAGTAACTGAAATAGAGAAAGCATTGGAAGGGGACAAAATTTGTTCAGCAGTATTCCTGGATATCACAAAAGCATTTGACAAAATATGGCACGACAATCTGTTAATGAAGATAAAGAAAATATTTCCCATGCAACTCCTTGAAATATTGCAGTCATACCTACACCAGCGAACATTTAGAGTTAAAATGGAAAACGAGTACTCTGAGTTAAAGAAAATAAATGCAGGGGTTCCACAAGGTAGCGTTCTTTGACCAATACTATACCTTTTGTACACATCTGACATTCCGGAGAGGGAAAACATCCAACTGGCCACATTTGCTGATGATACAGCAGTCATGACAATAGGAGCAACTATAGAGGAATCTACGATTAACTTACAAAATGCAATTAGTGGCATAGAAGGCTGGTCCAAAAAATGGCGTATAAAGTTTAATGAACAGAAGTCAGTTCATATTAACTTCACTAACAAGAAAATCAATAATCTTCCAATTATCCTAAACAACAACGTTGTTCCTAATAAAAAACAGCGAAATATCTGGGTTTAAATCTCGACGTCAAACTAAAATGGAAGGAGCACGTTAAAAAGAAAACTGAACAGTTGAAAATAAAGTACAAAAATATGTATTGGTTAATAGATAGGTACTCTCAACTTTCCATCCAGAACAAAGTACTAATTTACCAACAGATATTGAAACCGGTGTGGACCTATGACCTACAATTATGGGGCTGTACCAAAAAAAGCAATTACCGAAATTTAGAAACGCTCCAGAACCAAATATTAGGGAATATTGTATGTGCTCCTTGGTATGTTCGGAATGACTATCCGCGTAGAGACCTTAAAATCGAATCTATTCCAAATGAAATTAAGAAAGTCGCCAGGAGACATGAAGAGAGGCTCCATAAGCATCCCAACCATGAAGCACTTCAGCTTATTGTCAACGAACCCCAGATGCGAAGGCTTAAGAGGACTAAACCGTTCGAGCTCGTGTAATATGTGAAGTTGTGCCGGGCTTAGTTAGTGTTGTGCATTGTATTGTAGCCACAACAAAGACGTGAGCAATTAGTGAAAAGCAGAGTCAGTGCTGTGCTGTGTAGCCACAACAAAGAAGTGGGCATTTCATGTAAAAAAAGCTAGGATGGACCAGGTGACATCTAGTTTACAAACATTTTTAGGGAAATTAGGTTAAAGAAAAAATACTGATTAATCTTTTAGATTAGGTGTATTTATATTGTTTAACCTTTAACTACCCGCGCATCAAGTTATCACATGACTACACGCGTGGCGTACTTTATACGCCACAAGAAAATACACTTAAAAACAGCGGATCTGTTTTTTTTTTAAATGCACTTATTTGTTTGTTATAAACCTTATTCGGCATCAGTGAATACTTGGAGTTGCTTCTCAGTAAGCCAATTGGGATTTATAACTGGAATCATGGAATAACTGGATTACATGATAAATAAAATTACTAATAAAAAATTTTTTGAAATGTGATTTTTTACAGGAGAAAAAGTATTGTTTATAAAGAAAAATATATTTTGTGTCATAATGACTAAAACACAATTGAAATATGTACTTATATTACGACTTATATTAATATAATTGTGGCGTATATTGTCCACCACCGGAAACAACAAATAATAAACTGTGAATTACGATTTACCCAGAACCCCGATTATAACGAAACTAAAACCAAATTGCAAAGCACATTCCAGTGACAGGTTAGAGAGATAAACAAGGGCAAAAATTAAATTTTTAAATATAATTGCAGTAGAATTTTTAAATCTGGCGTACAAAGTACGCCAGCGCGTGTACTTAAAGGTTAAATAAAAAAATAAATAAAAAAAACTGGCTATTAAGGATCAGGTTATACCAACCAAAAATTACTTGAAATATATTGTCAATGACCCTACGGTCCAAACCTATAAATGCCGATATGGATGTCAAGACCAAAAACCATCCAACATCTTACAGGGGGCTGCCAGGCATTTTCTGTAACTGACTACAAGGAACAGCATAACTCAGTAGGAAAAATCCTTCACGAAGAGATAACTTTCAAGCTGGGACTCCTCCAAATGGACTATCTCTCATATTATCAGCACGTCCCTGAGAGTATGCTTGAAAATAGCAACTATAAGCTTTACTGGGCCGCACTGTACTCACAGATTAAACAGTGGCACATAACAGACCATATCTCGTACTAGCTAAAGACAAACAACACTTATTGATGTGGTGATACCTAACAACAATAATCTACGTACTAAATTTACTGAAAAGGTCGCCAAGTACAGAGATCTGGAAATTCAAATAAGAAGACAATGAAGAATGCAAAGTACCCACGCAATACCGATTATTATGTCTACTACTGGTCACTCCGGAGGAGCTTCTCAAAAACATAAAAAAGTTGGGGCTAAATGAACATCTTTATTTTTATAATACCATGTAGAAAGTTCGACTACTCGCGACGGCCAGATGTGTACGGAAGTTTTTGGTAGATACTCCAGCATACGAAGTCACCTAGGGCTCGATAACACGGAAAAAGTTCCACCAGAGCTCAATCCTTTTGATACCGTAGGTGTCTGGGTTGAGTCAATTTTCTCCTTAGAGGGAGTGTGAGCCGTATGGCTAAATCTGGGTAATAATAGTTTGACGTTTATTGAAAAGCTTTTTCAAATAAATTTTATTAATATGGTTCAAACCAAACCCTTCCTTCAGTGGCTCATTAATTTTGACGTCGTACAGGATTTTAAGAATTGAGAAATATTTATACATGTTACGGACAATGATGTAAATTGGCCATTGACGTTACAGACCGGGCATTGTCGTGAATTACCATTTCCCCTGGTTTTTAGCGACAATGCCCGGCCATTACCGACAATAACATTAGCTATTGGCTAATGTTGTAAAAAAATAACCTAAAATTAAAGCTTTCATCAATTACCGGTAAATAACGATGGCCAAAGGCAAATGGCCAATGTTGATAAATAAATAAAATTAGATATGATGTCCTATTATATTTTTTATGTAAGATAGCTTTTGAAGGCTAATCATTTTTAATTTGACAAGATAGTGAACCATGGCATTTTTAACACTTTTTACATACATTTACTACGAGTAATTTCAGCACGAGCACAGAAATAAAGCAAATAATAAACATAACCTATCTTTTAGTCTAAATTTCAACATTGACGGATTAACAACGGGCATTGTTGACATTGACCGGACAATGATGGAAATGATATCAAGAATTTAAAATTATTATCAATATCCACTTTCTATGGACAATAACTATAATATCCGGCCATTATCGACAATGACTAATTCAAGAGGCCATTTTCGATATTGACCGGTTATTAACGTTATTGGCCGGATTTACGTTATTGCCCGTAACATATACATATTTGCCTGAATATTAATTTAAAATATTTTAATGAAAAGGTAAATAAATATAAAATAAAATTTTTACTATAAAGCGTCGAAATATACAGTGCGTCCATAAAGTAGCGCATAAATTCATTATTTCGTAAACCGTTGACTTTAAGTAAAAATCCCGAAACAGGTCGATTTTTATTTTTAGATTCCGATTTTTTGGCATATCTATCATACTACTGACGTCATCCATCTGCGCGTGATGACGTCATCGATGATTTTTTAAATGAGAATAGGGGCTATGTGATAGCTCATTTGAAAGGGTATTCAATTCTCTATTCACTTATATAAAAACTAACATAATTATTTTTACAAGATGTTAAAAAAAACATTTTTTTTATTAAAATAATTGAGACAAAGAAGAATGTACCTATATAATTTATTTAATTCAAAATACGTTCTAATGTTGTCAGAAAACAGGAAAAAATGTTTATTTGACAAACAAATATTGTTTTTCGCTTAAATTCAATGTTAAAGCTGCCACCCAACTACCACTTGGCAATTTGAACATTTCGTTTAAGCGAAAATCAATGTTTATTTGTCAAATAAATTTGTGTTCTATTTTCTGACAGTAGTAAAATGCATTTTGAATTAAATAAATTACATACATTCTTCTTTTTGTCTCAATTATTTTAATTTAAAAAATGTTTTTTTTGAGCACCCTGTATACACAATTATGTTAATGTTTATATTAGTGAATAGATAATTGAATACCCTTTTAAATGAGCTATCACATGACCCCTATTCTCATTTAAAAAAATCATCTATTACGTCATCACGCCCAGACGGATGACGTCACTAGCATGATATATATTCCAAAAAATCGTAATTTAAAAATAGAAATCGACCTGTTTCGGAATTTTTTCTTAGATTTGCCGGTTTACGAAATATAGTATATTATTCAACGAGCATGTAATGATGGCTATTACTCACGATGAAGAAGTTTGCGACACGAGCCGTAGGCGTGTGTCGTAATTCATCCGAGTAATAGCCATTACATGCGAGTAGAATACTATACTTTCTCTATGACCTTTTTTTTTTAATTAGTAAAAAATTAATTATCAACTACTCGAGATTTAAATTATAATAATTTACAAGAATACCTAAATGCTATTTACCCCTAGGACGTGGCTGAATAATTGGTTGCCTACTATTACCAAATTATTATTTATTATAAAAATACAACTAGAAATATTCAATCTATTCGTTTCCGAAAAATTATAAGCTTAGGGCTGGTTGCTCGAACGCTAATCAAGAAGTTGATTATAATTAATTCCCCTTAACAACCATCAACTAACAACACCCCTCATTCGTACGTCAATCAGTTGATTGTAATCAATTATGTTAATTATCACTATGATAATTAACATAATTGACTGTTAATTTATTATTAATTATTAATTAATATAACAATTATTAACATAATTGAATAATAAATCTCATAATTGTAATCAATTATGTTTTCAGCAACCCAAACAAAGTTGACATTGACAGTTGGTGACAGTAATTAAATATTTGATAATGATCAGTTGATTTCATTTTTGATTAGCGTTCGAACAACCGGCCCTTAGATTTTTACCTAATGTCAATTATTCTAATAAATAGGAAATGGCTCTTGTCATTGGACGTATGACGTATTTCAATAGTTATAATATAATGTATATTTACATTTAACTATATATAATAAAATAATATAACTATACATAATATGTTATAATACAGGGTGTCCCGGAAAATAGTGCGTTCCTTAAAGGTATAGGTAGAAGGCACCATGTAGAACAAAAAACTCTTATAACATTTTTTTCTAAATGCAACCGTTTGACCAAAAAATTAAAATGTATTTTGGTATACAAATTTAAATCTGACAACTATGTGCGGTACGCAAATTTAAGCATAGACAGTCCCATGTAAATAGATAGAAGATACTTGATAGTAAACAGATAGTTTTAAAGAATCCTGTTTAGTGTCAATGCCGAAAATGTTTTCGAATAGTGAGTGTATTACCTATTATGTTATTACCTATGAATGGTGTTTGTGAAAGGTTACTTGAAAGATCTATTCAGTATAATAATTATTTTCAAGTAAGTACAACTTAGCTATTTCAGTTCACAAGTAAACAAATTACTGAGACATTATCTGGTGTATTTAAGTTCCACTGTAAACTATTAAAACTATGTAATTCAGTTAAAGCCCTCAGCAATACTCAGCATTCAACCCATTTAAACCTTACTAAATACATAATACTAGTTTAGTTAAAAGATGTTTTTATGTTAAAAGATGTGTAATTCGTTTAAAATTATGCATTAGGTATTTCAATACATTTCAAAAGAAAATAATTTTTGTAATTCGTTTAAAATTATGCAATAGGTATTTCAATACATTTCAAAAGAAAATAATTTTAGTAAACAAATAGTAAATACATAAGTATTACCTACTATTAGGTTGGATTATTTTAAATACTGTTAATCACAATCACAAACGAGTTCTTATTATCTGTTATTATTCCGTAGTGCGTACGATGTTGCCAGTTTATTAAAATTTCCAAACATTAAAATACAGGTATATGGAAAACAATGTTAAATTTTTTATGGAAACGGTTAACTTTAGAAAAAAATGGTATAGGACTTTTTTGTTCCAAATTATGTATTCTCTCCATACCTTAAAGGAACGCACTATTTTCCGGGACACCCTGTATATTTACCACAATATAACTTGAAAAATAAACACAATATTAGTTATAAATTCCAATTAACATAAACAAAATGAGCTAATGTCACTGTCACTAAAATAAATGATAAACGTCAAAATTTTTAGTAAACAAGATATAAACGTAAAATATATACTGACATTGTTGCAGATAAAATTACTTTAAAAATTTTTCGAAGTTAATTATTGATATAAATTACAATAATTACTGTATTAAATAAACAACTTTAAGTAATTTTATTTGCAGTTTATATACGATTAATATTAAAAGTGACATGCGTCACTTGAATCTAACTTCAGCTCGTGAGTAATGACCCGTGAGTAACTTCATCCCGTGAGTAATGAATTATTACCCACGGGTACAGTAACAAAACGAATTTATGCGTTATTTTTGGACGCACTGTATTAACCTCTAATGACAATTGTAATTTTATCCCTTTACATTGTGAAAGTGTGCAACTACCCGTCAAGGAATATATCATTCTCTGAGTTCTATGTATAAAAATCACGGATGTACGTTTTTTTTCTGCCACTTACATTGCAACTTAATGTGTTAGAGAGAATTCGATAAACTATGACGCACTGAAAGAAAGGTTTGGTATGAACTATAACTGAAACTGACAGTTGTTTTATATGTTTTTAAAAGCTCTATAAAAAAAGAAAATTTTTAACCTTTAACTACCCGCGCATCAAGTTATAACATAACTACACGCATGGCGTACTTTATACGCCACATGAAAATACACTTAAAAACAGGGGATTTGTTTATTTTTTTTAAATACACTTAGTTGTTTGTTATAAACCTTATTCGGCATCAGTGAATAGTTGGAGTTCCTTCTCAGTAAGCCAATTAGGATTTATAACTGGAATCATGGAATAACTGGATTCCATGATAAATAAATTTAATAATAAAAAATTTTTTGAAATGTGATTTTTTACAGGAGAAAAGGTATTGTTTATAAAGAAAAATAGATTTTGTGCCATAATGACTAAAAAACAATTGAAATATGTACTCATATTACGACTTATATCAATATAATCGTGGCGTATATTGTCCACCACCGGAAACAACAAATAATAAACTGTAAATTACGATCTTCCCAGAACGCCGATTATAAAGAAACTAAAACCAAATTGTAAAGAACATCCAGTGATAGGTTAGAAAGAAAAAAAGGTCACAAATTAAATTTTTAAATATATTTGCAGTAGAATTCTTATATCTGGCGTAAAAAATACGCCAGCGCGTGTAGTTAAAAGTTAATAAAAAAAAGACGAATTACTGTTTTAATGATGAGGGGCTACGGCGATAGAAAAAGATCTAGTGAAATAGCCAACTTGTTAAACGATACTTTTTCAAACCAATCCATAAGGCGACGGCACAAATCATTGTAAAGCGCTTTGAGGTAACTGAACGAGTAAAAGATGGCATTCAAACAGTTAAACCAAAAACTGTTAGATATAATTTATAATAAAACTTTGGATTCATGCAGAGTTTCGCTGAAGATACGCAAACATTTTCATGCAGATTTGTCCAAATATACGCTCACTGAGTTCTATAGTGGCACATTTTCAGAAAATGGTATTTTGTGATAATCACTACTTAAAAATTACGAAATTTCACTTTGTAATTGAACGAAACCGGCATAAAGGTAACTTGCATAGAATCTCCTAGATAGAGTTGTACCACGTGCATATTTCCCTCCATTTCGCTCGAGCGGCAGCACTATACCGTTACATATTTAATATGCCGTTGACTTTAGGTATGTTTGTGTTGCTTCTACGTGGAATACCGGCACATTTTCATAAAACTAATGTTATGCCACTTTTTAATTTTTATAACCTTTAATAAAAATATCTTATTTTTTAGTCTATACCGGCACATTAAAAGTTGTGCCAGTATGGAATGAATTTTTTGGCAAAATCATACTCTTTGTGTCACCAAAATATAAGGTTGTGTCGGTATAGAATTTACTTTAATTCAAATACTTTACTTTATGCCATAAAAGAACAAGGGTGTGTCAGTATATGTTTACTTTTTCTTATATTTCACTTAGAATGTAAGAAGAAGAATGGAAGAAGTGGACACAAAACATAATTAAATGCCTCCGAAACTCTGGACATTCTTATTAAATGTACAATTGGAAGATAGACGTTCCAGCCAGATCAGTTAAAGATCCGTGTGACATCACAAAATGCAGGCAAACATGTACTGGAAATGCACAGAAGAAGAGAGACGAGCGTTTTTAAGTTATACTGGGATTTGGGAGACATTTCCAAGCAGCTTAACATTATAATTGCTTTGATGGAACAGGTTAATGTAGCAAAGAGTGGTGGAAGAACCAAAAACAATGCTTTTTATTTTGTTAAACAAGGTACAAAAGTAAGGGTGTGCAAAGTTTTTTTCATTTCGACTTTATGTATTACTTTTTAGAGAGAAGTATTTGTTAAGTGATGTTTCAATACTGGAAGCCGAAAAGGATAATCATAGTATTTTCCTGTATAAAACTTCCTTTAACGAATTTTATTTTAAAATGTTTAACTTATTCAAAGAAATACGAACCATAAATTTTAACAAAATATTCTGTTTTAAAGACATTGAAATTAATAGGGTCTATCAAAATAAAATTCCAATTTCAGAAAAAAGTATGAAGATCTAATGTATCTTATTCGATCTAATGCAATTAAGTAAAGTCACAATGAATTTTACATCAACTTACATTAATTTAATGTTTTTATTCTTGTTTTTATAAGCAAGGTTTTTCTATAACTGATAATCATTTTAAAATTCTTTTTTAGTTATTCGTAAGAAAAATATTGTTGTGTATATATAGTATATCTTTATTGCGAATAAAACCACCATTAAAAAATTTAAAAATAAAAACGTTTATTTTATGAAATTTTTAGGCCACTACTTACGACCGACCATCTTTGCCAAAACACTATAAAACTTGAATTCAATACTGGCATATTTATATCAAAGTTCTCGAAATTCATACAACGGAAAAAATGTAATATCTAACCATTTATTGACAAGTATTTGGTTTCGTGTGTCGACCTCCTATCCATAAATTGTAATTTTGAGTGGTATTTTGTGGTGTCATGAGACTTCATGCTCAATTATCTCAGAACTTTATTTTTGCGGTTGTGCCACTATGGGACTCAGTGAGCGAATGACGTCATTCTTCATTTTTCACTTTAGTGAGGTACTTCGTGGAACTTCGTTAACAAACTATGTTTTCCAACGAAGCAATATTTATATTGTATGGGAAAGTATGTAACTTGCCAAAATTCAAAGTATTGGAGTGAGGTAAATCCATAATGGATACGTGAAAACCATACTCAAGGACCACAAAAACTAAATTTAAAATCGGGTATAATGGGTAGTCAGTTAATTAGACCGTTTTTTATAGAAGAAAATTTAACAAGTGATAAGTATGAAATGATACTTAGTAGTAAAATTGTACTTGCTATGAGAAATAAGTTGGGAGCCAATTTTAATGGGATATGGATTCAGCAAGACGGGCTCCAGCTCATTTTGGTTTACATGTTCTGCGTTAGTTAGATCGGACATTTCCCGGGGGATGGATTGGTAGATTAGGTAGTATGGAATGGTCTCCTCGTTCACCCGATTTAAATCCTAAACATTATTTTTATTTGGGATACTTGAGAAGTAGAACTTACGAGAGATATAAGGCAAATAATTATCTGAGAATCTTTATTAATTTTTAAAGAAACACGGAGAAATGTAATAGATGTATTCTACCATTGTTTAAGATACTGTCAAATTAAGAACGGAGAACATTTTGAACACTTGGTTAGTTAGACATTAACTAATGTAGTAAACATTATATTAATTATGTTCAAGTTTAGTTGCACAGGGGTTGAAGCAGCAAGTTTATTGAGACGATTAAGCGATTCTAGATTTTGTTTTATCTTTTTAAGATGTTCCTGACTACATAAAATTGAAAGAGTTGTATACGGTTGAACTGGTAATTTGGATATAGTTAAAATATGTAGGTTGTTGTAATTTAAAAACCCAAGAGACTGAAGGTTGCTTGTCCTATCTTCTTCTTCTTTAAGAGGAAAAAGTTGTTCTTTCCAAACCATATATCAAGTAAAGACATAAGTTTAGTAAACATCTGGTGAAGTAGGTATGTGATATAATTACAAGATAATTATTATATTATGCAATAACAACTTCTTCTCTTGGTCAGTGAGATAGACACATGTTTAAGAGTAAAAAAGTGTCCCTAAGGCACATCAAAGAAACATGAAACGTAAATTACGTTTCATGGAAATAAAACACTGCTAAACAAATATACGTCCGGCCATTTATGAAACTCTCCGAAAATAAAAATGTGTCATGAGCATGAATCACATTCGTTTCATTGGTAGGCGGACTTTGAGATTTGCTTAGCAGTGTTTTATTTTCATGAAACATGTTTCACGTTTCATGTTTCATGTTTTTCGTTTCATGTTTCTTTGGTGTGCGGCTTGCCTTACAAATCATATATCAAGTAAAAAGATAAGTTTAGTGAACATCTGGTAAAGCAGGTATGTGATATAAGTACAAAATAATTGTTATATACAATATAAACAAATGATATATTATGAACAATAAAATGACCAATATGCCGATTTAAATAAACGCTTTATTACAACAGAATAATATTTCTTTTCAAATAAGTTATATAACCTTTTACATGTATATATCGCCGGTCCGGAATAATAATGACGTAACTTCAAATTTTGTCAATTCCTGTTTATTGCGTAATTAACTTCTAAAATACTGTGTACAGACGATACAAGAGCTACAGAACTGTAGCTATGTGCTGAGCCACTGCCACTACACAGTAGTTGCATCGTTATTAAAATACGCACCATTTTGGACTTTGTTTCAGACGAATATTGACGCAACTGTAAATAGGCTTGAAAATGGGGGAAATAAATTAAGATAATGAAATTCGGACCAATAGAGATGAAAATAAAAGCCATCGCTGTAAGAATAAACGGCATACTAAATATTTAAAAATAGGTAGGTAGTTTTTCTGTACAGAAAATTTTTAAGATTAAGAATGACGCAACTGTAGATAGGGTTGAAAATGGGGGGATTAAATTAAGATAATAAAATTCGAATCAATAGGGATGAAACTTAAAACCATCATTGTAAGGATAAAGGCCATTCCGATGTTCCGGACGGTTACTATTTATTTAATCACAGTTTTAAATATTTAAAAAAATTTAGATGAATAATGACGCAACTGTAAAAAGAATTGAAAATGGGGGGATAAAATTAAGATACTGAAATTCGAAGAAACAGGGATAAAAATAAAAGCCATTATTGTAAGAATAAACGCCATACCGATGCTCCTGGACGATTACTCTTCATTTAGTCCCTATTTTAAATATTTAAAAATCGTTTTTTTGTTCTCCTGAAAAATTTGTTTTTGCAGTTACCTTATTCTTATTTCGGACCGGCGTTATTGTACTACTGCTGAAATAAATAAGCAGATCATCATATAAATCATATGTGGCAATAGTTATGTAGTTTCCTTACTTGTAATCTAATTATTTTAAACTTACCACTACGGTTAAAGCGACAAAAAAGAATAACATTAGTTTCATGGTTATGGATTAGCAAAAAGTAATGCCTATCTTATGACTGACTTAGATGACACTATATTATTTAATATTATATCAACTCACTATTTAAAAACACTTTTATCAATTAAGTGAACCAAATTAAAAACTGAAAATAATTTTTTTGGAACATAACAATCGTTTCACTAATAAAAGCTAATTTAATAATGTATATATTATTTCAACGCAACTAACATATTATTTACGACAATTTTATTATTTGGTCATGTAATTTAGACAAAAATTAACAAATACGTGGAAACTTATAAAAATACACTTATCCCAAGAAATTAAAGCTCCACCTTAAAAATTGGTCATTTTTAATGTTTCGAATTACTTAAACCTGTTGTCCGATTTAAGTGATTGTTTCAACATGTTGCAGCCTTATTATGTAAAAATGTCGCTGTAATAATATTGTTGCTAGACAGGTCAATTGTCATTGCATACCGGGTGTACCAATCAAACTGTGACTTTTTCTCAAAGTTCGCGTCACAATGTGGAATATTATAGCATTTATAAAATACTGAAATTAAAGCCCTACTATAGCCCCATGTTTTCTTAATATTCTGTTTTTTGATTTATTCGCTTTTGTTAAACAATAAAAAAGTTAGGTACTTTAACAACTAGCCTTGTTTTTCATCAATACAGGGAGTTTTTAAATCCTATGGCAAAAGTTAAAGGGTATATTTACCCAATAAATTTTAGCCGATATTTTTAAATCTGACAAAAGCAAGTTCATTTTGTTTTTCATCAAATTACTGCTGAATTCCAAAAGTTCAAATCCTTGTTAATATGTTCCCTGGCAAACACCAACCTAAAGGCTGATTCTCATTACCATGCAAGGCAAGTGCTCGGCATGGGCAAGGCATCGGCTCGGCAAGATACATTTTACATAAAATCTTATGCACTTCACGGGATGTAATTCACACTATGCGTGCCAGGCAACGGCAAGCGACGGGCTTTGCATGCGACGTTCTTTTCGAAACAATCTTTGCCTAGCATGTACCGTGAAAGTCACGACAGTGTGAATACCTTACCGGCAAGCAATCTGCAATCTTGGTTGTTTAAATTTAGTGTTATAAAGACGATAGAGAAAAGAAATATTTTGTTTTTGAAGAGGTTCCTCAATATGCGCCCATGTTTCTTCTTTTTTTGGCATCATAACTCTGGAAGGGTCTTTGCCTGTCTAGCTATGTCCTTCCATTCGGATTTTTTTTGTGTACTTTTTCTCCATTGTCTTATGTTCATGGCATCCCTCTCGTTTTGGCCCTTTCTTTTTGTTTCGCCTTCCTATCGGCTTCCATTTTAATATTTTCTTTATTGTTTATTCATTGTCTTTTCTCTGCACATGTCCAAGTTATGACAGTCTTTGATTCTACAAATTGTACAATATCGTACACTTCATTCAATTCATTAACCTCGTTATTCCTACTAATTCTCCATGTGCCGTCTTCTACTTGCACCGGGCCATATACTTTTATCAGCATTTTCCTCTCGAATGTACTGAGTTGGGCTTCATCCCTTTTCATCATTGCTCAGGTTTCACAACCATACGGGTCTAATCAATGTTCTGTAGATAGTCATTTTGATTCTTTTGTCTAATAGTTTCGATGTTATCAATCTTTTAATAGCATAGTATGTACGATTCCCCTCTGGAAATACGTGCATTAATTTCGATCCTTACGGAATTCTTCTGATTTCTGTGTCCAGGTATGTGAAGGCATCCACACGTTTAAGAGTATAGTTGTCTATTGTGATATAATTTTCATTGTCAGGTGTTCTTTTGACGGTCGTGTCATTCATTTTTGCTTCGTTTATTTAAAGCTCACTTTTTCATGCTTCAGGATCAATGTTTTTGAACGCTTCAATTAGTCGTGTTAAAGTGTAGAACTACATCGTCTGCATATGCATTAATTTGTACTGTCTTGGTGTTTCATTGGTTTTTCTGATGGGTGACTCAAGAACTAGGTTAAATATTATGGTTCAATATGCAGCCATAAGTTGTTAAATTTATTCACTGTTATTCGGTTATATTTAAAAAATTGGTCTGATCGTCTAAAAGTTCGGAGTGTAAGGTTGCAAATTCTCCTCCTTCTTTTGTGCGTTTCTTTAGCATTTTAATCACCCAATAACGTCTTTTTCTATTTCTGCAATATTTGTTTCCATTTTGTGTCTGTTCGTCTAATATTAAAGCAATTTTTATTAACGTTTAATTTCAACATTGTTAACTACACAAAGCAACCAACCCGCGGCAAGCTTTCGCAGTGTGAATTGGCTCCGAAAACCTTGCCCGTGCCTTGCAGTTGCCGGTTCGGTTCCTTGCACATCTAATGAGAATCAGGCTTAATAGTTATTTACCATGCCTACATTTTTGACTAATAAAAGGTTATTTTCGGCAGTTCGATGATATAGGTTATTCTTTCGTAATATCAGTCCAATCGTTTCGGGGTTCCATCTTTTTCCAAACTGTCTTTCTACCTTCTCGCAATATTGGTGCACCTTTTTAAAGATTCTTTGCTCTTTTTCTAATAATTGATCTTTTCTTACGGTCGGTAAAACTCTTATTTGCAGCTAACCTTGATATATTTTAAACTCTACTTTCATTTAGTTGATGCTCAACGATGAGCTGAACTGTTGATGAATATTTATTTACAATTTTTGATGTCTCTTTGGCTCTATCCATTTCTATAGTGAGTAATAATAATGAATTTCTTCCATTAATCGTAATTCGGTGACCCGTTATCAAATATTTTTTGATTTGCCGATTAAATTCATGCCGATTTGAAATATCAAATTAAACATAAAAACAACTGAAATATGCTTTTAATGCAAGGCCTACTTCGCAAATTACAAAATTGATGAGTTTTGTATTGCTTCATATTATCTACATCATTTGTGATATGACAACAATGACAGCTCCCAAGAAATACGAATTAGAATCGAACAGGCCAGAAGCACATTTACAAGAATGATGGGGCTCCTCTGCTGTCGAGGCTTAAACCTTGAGTTAAAAATGCGGCTGTTGAGGTGCTATGTGCTATCCGTATTATAGGTAGACGACGGGATTAAAGTGTGGACACTGAAGAAAATTGACGTGAGGAGACTGGAGGAAATTAAAGATAAACACAATTAACTTGGCATCCGACAGGTGAACTTTTTTGCCAATAACAGACAGGTGGGGTGTGACAAAACCCAGCAATTGAAAGGGATAAAAATCTCAATAAATATCTTTACGTTTAGTTGGCTGTGATATCTAGAACGTCAACATCTTAAAGCTGGTCAGGATAGTCACTATTTACACTAACATTGTCTATTTCTTCACTTACTTCCAAATCACTCTTGTCAATACATTCATCACTGTCGGCTTTATCCCATAAGACCTGAAGACGTGCTTATTCTCGTTCGTAATTCATTTTAGCTTAGACTATTAAAAACATATGTTACTTACTGTTATAGTAGTAAATACTTACTTATTTATAGGACTAAAACAAAATAAAGACAATTCTGCAGTAAGTGCAAAATCCGACTCGTAAAGTGTGACCACCTTCAATCCAAATATACTTGCTGATACTAAACTATGTGTCATCGCATAGATGAATATAAAATAGAAAGCTATCTATCCGCTGTGGCCATTACATGCAAATCTTCCTTATGTTTTAGACGCTTCATCATTGTTGGGGTGTACCACACCCCACCTGTCGGATGCCTGGTTAAAACAACTGTATATAGGCAAGAATTGAATAACAATATTTAAGTATAAAAAGAGCAGCATTGACAGCAGCACGCACTATGGCACTTGGATCCATTTTCTTTTCGAACTAGGTACTATCAAATAAACTTGAAAATATGTAAGCGAAAAAAAAAACAAATAAATTTTTTTAGTGGTCGCAAGTACTTTCAGCCAGTACCTAAACTTGCTAAGTGTAAACGAAACTTAAGCAATAAAATAGTTATTAAGGTACCAAGGGTATTATAAGGCTAATAACGCTTGAGGTCAATGGTGTATATACCGAGGGCCTCTGATAATAATATTATGTATTTAAATACCTACCTGTATTTAGGACACACATGTTAATGTTATTAACGTAGGATACACATGTTAATTTTTAAAGTAGATATTAATAGTAAAAAGGTAAAGTAAGGAAGTAAAATAGTCTAAAATAAATATTTAAAGATACGCAATAAAAATGCGAAAACTTTGAGATATTATTTTATACCATGTTTTCTTCATAGTGATAGAATATTATTTTTATTGTAAAATTTATAATTTTAAATTATTAAAATTGTGAAATCTGTGAGTTGATATTTTGATTAAATATACCATAAAAACTAATTTTCTCCTATCTATATTGCCATTACGGAACGCAAATAAAGCATATTGGAACGCAAATAAAGTGTTTAAATTTACTCCTGCATTTTCCCCGAATATCGCGTGGTGTAGTGAAATTTAAATACAAAGCAAGTGCAAAACGTAAATTATAAATGTGAAGACGTTCTATTGGGACAAAAAAAGTGGAAATAGACAAACATAAACAGAACAGCGTTTTTTTATAAGGTAACGATTTTGGGTGATAAATAATAAACATTGGAACATTACAAAAAGCTAAGCGGTCAAGCAGATAAGAAAACCAGTATACCAGAGGTGAAGTTCTGCTTGAATTTTAAGCGGTGTTGCCGGATTTAAAATAAAAAGAACAATCTACAGTAAATAAAAATAAGAATACTTTCGAAAAATAAGAATATTTTTGGTGCGTGGATAAGTGGACACACCTCCGCCTGGTTGAAACGGGTGTGGCTCATTTTACGCTACGTAACAAAATAGTAAAATTCTAATCTCTGAGATTGGATAAAAGCAAAATCTTACTAACCGTCGAAGTGAGAAAGATTCTAACGCTAGCCTAGAGATTTAGAAAAATAATCCATAGTCGAAAAAAAGATGGAGGAAATGATGAAAAAGATGAGTGAAAAATTAGATTGTATGGATAATAGAGGCATAAGACTAGAACAAAAACTAAATGAAGTGCAAAATGATTTACAGCTCATGAAACTGGAAATCGCAGAATTAAAACTGAAAATATAGCATTAAAATCAGAAAATAAAGTACACGAAAAGAGAATAGAAGATCTAGAAAGAGAGGTAAGAAAGAAAAATATTATAGTATACGGTATAACAGAGAAAGAAGGTGAACAAGAAAATGATATGATAAAAAGTATACAAAATATGGCAATTAAAATCCAAGTTCCACTAAATGAACACACAGACATAATAGACATAAAACGCGTTGGTATACAAAGAGATCCCCTAAGACAGTTACCGAGACCTATACTACTGGAACTTAAAAGCGGTTCCAAAAGAACTGAAATATTGAACCAATCGAAAAGACTAAAAGGAACAGACATTTACCTAAGTGAAGATTATTCCAAGGAGATACAAGACCAGAAAAAAATACTGAAACAACACTTAAAGGAAGCAAGAGAAAGGGGTCAGAAAGCATCGCTAAATTATAATAAGCAAAAATAAACGACAAAACATATACTGTGGAAAGCTTAGGATACAAGAGGACACAAAGCGAAATGATGAATACTAAAACACCTCAAGGAAAACCCAGGGGAAGAACATATACGGAAAGATCACCAGGAGATGACGAAAATGAATCAGAAAATATGGCGAAAATAACCAAGACTGCACATAATTCCGGCACAAAGCCAAAAAACTGAGATTGTATGTAAAAGTAGCACATAGTAAAGAACAAACGACTAGTATCACTAAAACATACCGGCAAACGAATATGGAAAACGCATTTATGGAATGTAAAGAGACTGTAAAGAAAATGAATGAAAACCTGAAAACGAAACTAGCACGGAAAAAGAACAACGAATCTAGCATAAGAAAAAGAGATAGAAAAAGAAAAACCAAGAAGAAAAATAGAGTAAAAGTAGGAACTTGGAACGTTCAAACATTATTGAGACCAGGAAAAATGGAAGAGGTAGCAAGAGAAATGCAAAGATACAGAATAGACATACTACCACTACAAGAAGTACGATGGAAGGGAGAAGGAAATATCAAAAAGAAAAACTACACAATATACTACTCGGGAGAAAACAAGCAAGGAAAAAACGGTACAGCATTCATGGTTAACAGTAAGATTAGGGACAAAGTTATAGAATTTAAAGCGATAAATGGACGAATGTCGTATATAAAAGTAGAAAACAAACAAGCCAATATGACAATCATAAACATATATGCACCCACAGAAACTGCACCAGAAGATGATAAAATTGAATTGTATGAACAACTGGAAGAATTATATGAAAGATTACCCAGAAATGATATTGTACTAATGGTCGGTGACTTCAATGCAAAAGTAGGCAAAGAAAACCAGTATAAGGAAGTAGCAGGGAAAGAAACTATTCATGACGAGACAAACGATAACGGAAGAAAATTATGCCAACTAGCAGCAATAACAAACAGTTACATTATAAGTACAAACTTCATGCACAGAAGAGAGCATAAAGTAACATGGTTGATACCTGGCACAACAGATGGTAATCAGATTGATCACATACTAATATCCAAAAAATGGAAAGCAATAATGCACAATGTCAGATCATATAGAGGAGAAAACGCGGACACAGACCATTTTCTAGTAATAGGAGAAATCAAAATGAAGATAATTAAAGCAGAGAGAACAAGACAAAACAAAAGAAGATGGAATCTGGAGAAGTTAAAAGTACAGGAACTAAGAGAACAATATGAGACAACCCTAAAGGAAAACCTAACACAAGCAAATAACACAGGGGACATATGGAAAAATATAAAAGAATCCATTTTGAATTCAGCTGAAGAGGTGCTAGGACAGAGGGAAATAAAAAGAAGGAAAGAGTGGTTTGATGCAGAATGCGAAAACAAAATCAAACAGAAAAACCAAGCAAGAGATAAATGGATATCAACTAAAGAAGTGCATCATCGAAACGAATATAAAGAAAAAAAGAAAGCAGCCGATAATTGTTGCAAGAACAAAAAAAAAACTATGGATCGAAGAGCTGTTAAAGGAACTAGAAATGAATAGTAAAGACAGCGCCAAACTATTTGGATATCTAAAAACTCAACAAAGAAAAGGCAGACCAGTAGTTAAAATTGACAATAGATCATGGGAAATACACTTCACAGAACTATATAGATGCAAAGAAAGCCCGGAAGAGGAGGTAGGCGCAATGGAAGACATTAGAGATAATGAAATAGGGATGCCAACACATGATGAATATTTAGCCATCATTCAAAAAATGAAACAGAAAAGAACACCAGGCCCAGATGAAATTCCCAATGAACTAATTAAAAAACGGAGGGGAAAAGTTATTAACAAGCATCTATAACCTAATAGTTAGAATATGGGAAGCAGAAGAAATGCCCGAGGATTGGAAAGAAGGCAGAATTATACCAATATTTAAGAAAGGAGAAGTAACAAACTGTAACAATTATAGAGCAATATCTCTACTGAGTACAACATATAAAATTCTAACAGCCTTCATCAAACAAAAACTTAATCAATTCACAGAGAAAAAAATTGGGGACTACCAGCAAGGATTCAGAGAAGGCAGATCCACTACAGATGCGATCCACATAGTTACACAAACAATCGAAAAATGCCACGAACACAACATAGAACTCCACATCCTCTTCGTAGACTTCAGACAAGCCTTTGACTGTATTGGAAGAAACAAATTATTTATTGAAATTAAAAATCAAGATATACCAGCAAAATTAATCAGATTAACAAAAATGACAATGGATGGAGCTCGAGCCAAAGTAACAACAGAAGAAGGTAGCACAAAATCAATTGTAATAGAAACAGGAGTGCGACAAGGCGACTCCCTGTCAACCACATTATTCAACATAGCACTAGAAGGAACAGTCAAGGCCAGCAAAATTAAAGGAACTATAGCCCACTCCTCAACACAAATAGTTGCATATGCAGATGATTTAGTTCTTATGGGAAGAGACAAGGAAAGATTAAAAGAAGCAGTAACAATCCTGGCAAAAGAAGCACGGAAAAGAGGTCTAGAAATTAACGAAGGAAAAACAAAATATCTACTCTGCTCTAGAAGAGAAGATAACAGGATGAGAGAAATCAAAATAGAAAACTACACTTTTGAAAGAGTCCAACAATTTAAATATTTGGGAGTAATAGTGAATGGCCAAAACAAGAGAAGTGAAGAAGTAACGGAACGAAAACTAACAGGCAACAAAACATACTGGAGATATCATAGGCTTATGAAAGACAAGAACTTATCCAGAAATACAAAACTGAAAATATACAGAGTTGCAATCAGACCAGTAGTTACGTACGCAGCTGAGACAATGTGCCTCACGGAAAAAGATGAAGAAAAATTGAGAATATTCGAAAGGAAAATCCTCAGACGCATTATGGGCCCGATAAGAATGGACAACGGAGAAATGAGAAGAAGAATGAACCATGAACTAAGAGACATAATGAAGGGAGAAGATATAGTTAGATTTATTAAATCACAGAGGCTGAGATGGATGGGACACATAGAAAGAAGGAAAAACGACCGACTGATTAAGAAGATCACCAAATGGAAACCGGCAACTGAAAGACCAAGAGGAAGACCCAGAGAGAGATGGGAGGACCAGGTCATGAGAGATATCAAAATTCTGGAAGTGAGAAACTGGAGGGAACTATGCACATATCGAAATGAGTGGAAGAAAATAGTAACGAAAGCCAAGTCATATAACAAACTTTGACAACATACAAGTGGAATGCGGAGTGATTCACCGCAATAAGCGAATCTGAGAGCTCTAAGTAAGAGCGGCAAACATTCCACCTGGAATGAAAAGCCCTGATGATGATGATGATGATAATATTGCCATTAACTTGACTCAAAACATAAAACCTTTTAACGTTAAAACGTTAAAAGAAATTTTAACACGGAGAGTGTAAAATGGTTGTTAGGTGAGTTAAAACCTTTTTCTATGAAGAATCATATTTAATCTCAAGGTTGTATCTAAATCATACTCCAAATTTTTAATAGTTATTATTTAAATGTTGTTCTGAAGCTATTTCCTTGTGGCATTTTTATAATAAACTATTTTTAATGGGAAATAAGCCACAATTTTACCAAAAAAAAATGATTTTATTAACGTTTCGAAGTCCAAATCGGGTTTTGTTGTCAAAATACAACATACTACTGTAATAATAAATAATATTATTTAAAATTACAAAACATACGTCTCACAGTAATCCCTTATTGTGCTATAAGTATTATATCGCATTAGTTTAAAAGAGTCAGTCTAATCATTTCGCTACAATTTAAAAAAAAAACATGTTTTCGTTTTTTGCCTATCCTGTAAAATCGCTAAAAATTAAAACCTTGTTCGATGGGGTGTCGATATTACTACTTAATTCTAAATAAATAAATTTTCATCAAGTATCGGTCTAGATATATTATGTTTTTATCCTTATTTTAGTTTAACTAATATTATTAATTATAATATTTATAGTAGATAACTTAGCAACAACGGTAACTATTTAAAATTAAAAACACATTTATCTAATAGCTTTACGATACAAACCGCAGTTCAAAAGATAACCTTTAATGAACAATAATATATTGTAAACGAGACTTTTATAAATATTTTTTATTACAAATATTTCCAAGAATATTTTTTAATTACCTCAAGATAATAGGTCAAAATATATCAGCACTTATTAGGAAATCTTTCAACATGTTTATTTAATGCACTTCTTTTTTATATATGTACAGGGAAGCGAAAAAGTATGGAATCACGGTAATTTCTCTGAAACCAATGAATATAATTTATGAAACTCTAGGATCATAAATGAAATAATATTCTCCATTTTTTAGAGAACATTTGAAAATATGACGTCACCGTTTAGCGTACCGCCGCCATCTTGATTTTTCTTAAATGGCAACCTGTGTCGAGTGATACCCAGTGGTACATTTAGTTGGAAGAAAAGTCAATGAGCATTAAAATAGTTTATTGTATAAGGTTGTACGACTATTATTAGGGAGAGATTAAATGTCCAGCAAACGACGGCACTGTTGCCAGATTTACCTTTTTCCTTTTAGCGGGAATTTTAAAATTAGTCTAATGTCACTTTGGTTTTAAGAGAGAGTTCTGTATTCTTAAATTTATAACCTTACTTTTACAAGTAATTAGGATTATTTTATTTACATGTAAATATTGAAACAAGTATTGTACTGTGTCATAATTTAAAAGTCATGTTGCAGTATTTTGAGAAAAAAATGAAGCTCAAAAGAAATATACTTATACAGTACAAATTATTTTTTAATGGGAATGGAAATTTACGATTTCAAAGGTGAAAATGTGTTGGGATAGTATAGATGGACACTTTTTTATTTTAGTATTAAGTGGTTACATAATTATTCAGAATATTAATAAAATTACTAGTAATTTGAATTAGTTTTAATATGTATTATAATAGTATTAATTCTCATCATGTATCTGGCTAAATAGCTAAGTGCTAAAGCCGCAAAATAAAAAAAATTGAAAAAACATTCTTAGTGGCCTAGCACCTTTACTTTGCCTGGGGGCGAGGCGAGTTAATAAATTCTATTTTCTTATTGCAGTCATTTTGTGACGGCTTAAGAAGTTACATAAATGATGTCCTTAGGCTGTGAAATTTTAACCGTAGAAAGACATCTCTATGACTTGTATTTGCATGATATAGGGCTTTTCACTCAGTCATTTGTTTCGAGCTTCTGTCATGTGTTGTCTAATATTAATATATCTATGTCATATGTTATTGATATTGCCAATGATACAAACTAAAGACGTATGACGTAGATATATTAATATTATGTGACGCTTGACCAAAGCTCGAAACAAATGACAATCGATGAAAAAGCCCTATTCAATAGGGCATTTCATTCACAGTCATTTGTTTCGAGCTTCTGTCATGTGTCACATAATATTAATATATCTACGTCGTACGTTATTGGTATATACCAATGATACAAACCAAAGACGTATGACGTAGATACATTAATATTATGTGACTCATGACAGAAGCTCGAAACAAATGACAATCGATGAAAAGCCCTATTGGCGTCTGCATATCAGGATCCGGTAATACTATATTATTTACCTATGATCAGGATATTGCTGGGTGTACACAAGTAAACAACACTTTTTTGATTAAAAGGTTTATTTCATAAAATCAAAACTTACATGGATACAATTTAAATAAGATATTTTTTCTATTTAAGGCAATATAATATAAGATATATATTTTAGTATAATTCTCCTACATTAACAAGCTTTAACACATTCAGTGGCCATGAAGTATGGGTAGCATCACGAAGGTTTTACGGAAGGTACTGACGACACATAAGTTATGTGAGTAGTACTGTGTAACTAAATAAATGATTTAAGTATGTGGTACCAGCCAAGTAGAGCTTGTTCGAGATGGGTACCAAACATGTTAATCTGGTCATGCACAGAGACTTATACTATATTATGTTATATCTCATATTGCTCACTCATTACTTCTGGAGTGAACAATATGAGATGTAATATTATGAGATATACCTATTATATATTATGGTATAGAGTATAGCTCTCCATGAGTGCCAAGTTTTAAACTTAACTGATAACAACTAATGGATACCCTTTTATCCAAAATTTTATGAAAATTTTGAATGGTCATATTGGTATTAATTCCACAACCCCTTCCTATAACAATAGGCCCATTGTTGGATGTTATTGCAGTAGTTCTACTGGAAATACTTACTAAAATTGTATGTATCTGCATCACTTAGAAGTCTACCCAAAAAGCTATTAATACTCTCTAAACCATCATTAATACATCTTGTATATATAATAGGATTTTTTTCAGAATCAGATATTTTATTAAGATTTACTTACCATGCTCTATCTATGTGCCAGGCACTTAACAGTCTATTAGGAGCAATACCCATTACATTTGACGAGGCATTGTAAAAGGTGTCATATGAAAACATTTGACTATACATATAATACCAACACAGACATGTATTTAAAAAAATTGGTAAATTAAAGTAGGTATCTTTTCTATTTGAAAATAAGAAAGCAGTACAAAATCCATTCCCAAATTCATCTTTTACTAATACTGTCATAAGTTCAAAGTCATAGGAATTGAGCCCATGAGTTCCATCGATTGCGATAAAGGATTTGCCAAACTTAATTAACATTTCCTTTTGGCACAGTATTAAGGAAAATAAGACAAAAATCATAAATGTTAAATTCAGAATGAATATCCATTAGTATGCCCTGTTGTTTGTAAAATAATATTGGAAAAAATAAATAATCTGTAAGCATTCAACCCAAAAATAAACACTGGTTGCATCATCATTGTACATATACCCATCTTTCAAATCAATGCCATAAGAGAGTTTAATGTTTGTGATGTCTCTTCTTGTAAGTAAATTAATTCTTTTTAATTTGCCTCCTATGCTATTATGCTATCCTGGACAGTCTGAAGTTTACTAAAAAAGTAAAATATAGGTATAGGAGAATCAAACACACTAGTTTGAAATTGTAAACTGTAGTAAATATTCATGAGTATAGGCGGGTTGACATTAGTAGTGAATAACGAACGTGGCTCACGCTTACGTATTTTGCCCGTGCTATTGTTAGATATTTTATTATCTATTTTCAAACCCAAGCAGTACATTTGTATTTATGCAATGGCTCACGCTTACATATTTTGCCCGTGCTATTGTTAGATATTTTATTACCTATTTTCAAACCCAAGCAGTACATTTGTATTTATGCAATGCATAGATACAAATGTACTGCTCGAGTTTGAAAATAGATAATAAAATATCTAACAATAGCAGGGGCAAAATACGTACGCGTGAGCCACATTCGTTATTCACTAGTAATGTCAACCTGCCTTAATATTTAAAAAGTGGTTTAGTGGTAACATTCTTGTTTTAAATTATATTGTGTATATCGACGGCGGAAAGGCAGGACCTCATAACTGAAAAAATTGTATAAAATGAGTTACTTCGGTTTTCGCTTTAGAATAAGTGTATCAGCACCTATTAAACAGCTTTTAGAGCTGGGAAAGCCTTTTGGAAGCCTTCCGGAAACTTTCCCAGCTGTAATCGCTGTTTAATAGCTGCCAATAAACTTATTCTAAAGCGAAAACTGAAGTAACTCATGTTATAAAAAATTTTCAGTTACGAAGTTTTGCCTTTCCGCCGTCGATATGCAAATATTTTACTTACATTTTTGAAGAAAGTCTCAAAATAAACTTTGAAGAGATATTTATCTGATTTTGGTATTTATGTACGTGCTCTATATCATCCTCATGCCCATAATGTGTTTTAAAACAGTTTCATTATTTTTAGATACTATTATTCGACTAGTACACCAAATAGACATTTTGCAGGATCCTTGGGATTTTAAAGCTCATTCTCTATCTTGTTTTGAAAAATAATTTTTTGAGGATCACATACATATACATTCATAATAAGATGTTTCATGTTCTTGTACTCTTGTTCTCTGTTCTCTTCCTGTGCCATCCATACAGTACAAATCTAAAAAAAACAACATAACAGGTGATTACATGGGCAGTTATACTACTTACAGCTTACTTTGTATCTAATCTATTATCTAGTTTATTAGTATTTAGATTACTCTATTAGTATCTACCTACATAAAACTATCTTTGAAATCTAAATTTTTGATATCAACATCAACCTTAATACTTAAAAAATAAATAATAATGTGGAAGTTACACGTACCTACCTAAAAGTTTTTGAATTGCAATTTTATCAACTGGAAAAGACTTCAACATAATGAGTTTTAAATTATGACAAAGCACAATATTTATTGTTTCAATTTACATGTAAATAAAATAATCTTAATCACTTGTAAAAGTAAGGTTAAGATTTTTGACTTGAGAAAACAGAACTGTCAAATTTAAAACCAAACTGCTATAAAATTTTAAAATTCCCGCTAAAAGGAATCTGGCAACATTGCCGTCGTTTGCTGGACATTTAATCTCTCCCCTATTATTAAGCAAGTCATATTTTTAACCATGGTTAATTTTTTTACGATTATTTTTTAAATTTCTCATTATAACTTTTTTTGTTGTACATTTAGGTATGTACATTGTGAAATATAAAGAAAGCTTATTTACTTTACTTCAAAAATAAATGGTATACATAATGTAAAAATTCTATGACTATTTTTAAACGTGATATACGTAAGATATCCAAGAGTATCCGTAATTTGAAAAAAAACAAAAATTTTGTTTCAATTAGAACAATATAATTGCATATTAGAACAAAATTTTTAATTCCAAATATCTTCTATTAATAATATTTTTCCATATTGTGAAATATGAAGATACTTTACTCTTGAGCGAAATTCATATTTTTTTAACATACCTCGTATACTATTGATACAATTCGATATCTGATGATTGCATCTTAGGCTTTAGGCTATACAGAGAATTTTAAAAACTATATTTTTCTTCATAAAATTAATAATAAAAAAGTTTTCCATATGGTTTCAACTTAGTGCGACATATTGCCTGTGTATATGTCAAAATTTGAAAATGCATATTATCTTGTTTAAAAATAGTCGCAGAATTTATTAAGATATACCTTTTTAAATTTAAGGAAATAAGCTTTCTTTTGTACTCAGCAATGTATGTATATACCTAATTGTAGAAGAAAAAAAGTTATAATGAGAAATTTAAAAATAATCGTAAAACATATCAAAAATCGTTAAAAGTATAAAACTGAAAAACTGTATCTGGCTTAAAAATAGTCAAATAACCTTCCATAAGAGACCATTTTAAATGCAACTGACTTCTCTTCTTACTAAATGTACCATTGCATATACCTAGAACTGTGTAGAAAACAAGTTACAGAACAATGTTTGCGAAATAATAGGGAAAATGGCTCAAAAATGCTGCGAGTGGCAAATTTTGAAAAATCATGTTTCGGAAATTGTAAATCTTAAAGACTTTTAAAGAGAATTTTACTGCCATCGTTGCATTTGGTTGTCTTTTTAAAGACAGATCACATGCTATGATTTTTTTTGTGACGGATATTCTTGAGTTGGGATTGATTTCATGTAATCGAATGAACTATCTTTTAGCAAAGTCGTCCCAGGAGCGCAACTCATAAATATTGGCGATATCATGTTAAAGTCTTCTACTTTAAAATGGATAGATAATATACGTCTGAATTGCCAATATAAATATAAGAGTAGTTTCATACTTCTTATTCGTGTAAGAGATAGCCGTATGAATTCATCTAAAAAAGAGTTTATTTACAATATGTACAATAAAGATTATAAACATTAATACAACAATACTAAAATAACTTAAAAATACAAACCTAAAAAAGAGAATCAAGAACATGCTATTTCTTACTCTGAGTTTTTGACAACTGTCAAATAATTATTTACAAATTTCCTTCAAACTAAAATTACACAGTCATGCCACCTAAAACTATAAATAACTTAAAATAACTAAATGTGGTTTTATTGAAAATAAACATAGTTTTATTTTTACATCCCCCCACCAACAGGTTTGACAAACCATGAAAGTCTATGGTTGGTCACAAGGCAACAATTTTGAGATGTGAAAATAGTTCATATCGTTCCTTTTGTATCCGATATCTATTACATATAAAGTATTTGAAATTTGTTTTTTTATTTGAAATGGACCTAGTCTTACTTCATCAAGTTTTTTTCTATTTAGTTTGGATTTATTTTCTACATATGCCCAATCTCCTTCTTTAAATTCATGGAATTTTCTATTTTTGTCATACAGCTTTTTATTATATTCATGATGTCGTACTGAATTTTTATAAGCTATTTGCTTATCTTTTGATACATTTCTTGTTTCACAAAGTTCCTCGGGAACAATCGGATCCGCTTTTCCAAAAAGCAAATATTCTGGGCTGTATCCGGTTACGGAATGATCTGTTCTATTATATTCATCTATACATTCTTCAGCTATTTTTGTCCATGCTCTACTTCTAGTTTCATTTAGTTTACATCTTATCCTATTAACTAATGTTTGATTAAGTCTTTCATTTAAACCATTCGAAAATGGGCAGTCTACTGCTGTAAAAACCAGTTGAATATTTAACTGTTTCATATTATTTCTAAATATTTTGGAATTAATTCCCGGATACTGATCTGTTAATAATGTTTTTATGGGGTGTTTATCTTAAATTTTAGAGATTAGTTTAATAAAATCACCTGTCATCTGATTTTTGGAAGTAACTGCAAATGCATATCTGGTAAAATGATTTACAAGTAAGTGGAGGTATTTTTTTGTTGAACGATTGCCAGCAAATCCTCCTATTGTATCTAGGGACATTATCTCGAAGGGTTCTTTTGCCGGACCTAATTGTGACAAGAGACCATATTTTGGACCTACTCGTGTTTTATTTTTACAGCAGATCTCGCATTTCTGGCAGATATCTTTTGCCAGTAAATCCAAATTATTAATGTAGTAAAAATTCCTAATTTTGTTAATTACTTTACCAGCACAAATATGACCATAAAATTTGTGAATTTTTGTTATTAACTTCACTCCAAAATTTTTGGATAAAATTATTTTTTTCTGGTTCTTCCTTAATTTATAGAATACATCTTGGTTAAAAATTGTTCCTATCATTTTATCTATAGCTTGTCGATTATTATTCTGGTCTTGTTTTATCTCAGTTAATGTCTCTAGGTTCACTGTTTTTATAAATGTTTCTGCATTTTCTATATTTTCCAAAACTGGGTTTCTAGAAAGGCAGTCTGCTTCTACATTTTCTTTTCCAGGTTCATATTTAATGTCGAAATCAAATTGTGAAAGAAAATGAGTCATATCTCCTAATTCTTCATCTGGCCTTGTACGAAGTTCTCTTCCCTCAAGGGGCTTATGATCAGTAATAACGACAAATTTCTTTCCCATTAGCCAGTATTGCCAAAATTTTAATGCTTCTTTAATTGCCAGGCATTCTAAAAAAATTGCTTTTTTGTTTTTCTGATATTTGTTCAATTTTTTTGAAAAGTAAGCCACAGGTTTCATTTCTCCATCTTCTTGTTTTTGTTTGAGAACTGCACCAACTCCTAAAATACTAGCATCGGTATATATAATTATTGTAGGGGCATTTGGGTCAAAAATAGCGAGAATAGGTTCAGAGCACAGGATATTCTTTACCATATCAAAGGCTGTTTGGCAGCTTAAAGACCAGTGAAATTTAATATCTTTTCTAAGTAAATTATGTAATGGCTCTAATAACCTAGCTGAGTCTTTTATATATTTGTGGTAAAAATTTACTTTTCCCAAAAACTGTCGTATTTTTTTTCTGGTATCTGGTGCTGGAAAATTTCTGATCGATATTAAATTATCATGTAAAGGACGAACTGAATTGTTTCCCACAATGTGCCCCAAATATTTTACCTCTTCTCTTGCAAAATTACATTTTAGAAGTTTGAGCCTAAATCCCTCTTCAAGAATGGCTTCCATGAGTCTTTCGATGTGCTCTAAGTGTTCTTCAAATGATACTGAAAATATTAAAATATCATCTATGTAATTTATACAAAATGGATTTAAATTATGTTTTCTGATAATATTACTTAAAATCCTTTGAAATATTGCTGGTGATGTTTTAAGCCCAAAAGGTAAGCATTTCCATTGCCAATGACCATCTTGTGTAACAAAAGCTGTCTTATATTTATCTTTATTCCGAACTGGAATACACCAAAAAGCAGAATTTATATCTAAAGTAGTAAAGAATTTAGCATTCCTTGTTTTGGTCAAAATCTCGTCAGTTAATGGAAAAGGTTGTGGTTCGGGAACAATTAATTTGTTTAATTCACGAAAATCAATGCATAATCTTGTTTTAGATCCTTCATCTTTTTTAAGAGCCAATTTAACAGGTGCTGCAAAGGGCGAAGATGATTCTTCTACTAAATTTTCTTTTAACAATTGTCCAATTTGAAATTCTATCTCTTTTTGGTCCTCTATTGAGCATCTATATGGCTTCTTTGCGACAAATTTATGTTCTAAAAGTTTAATTTGAGCTTCATTATTTTGAACTTGCCCAATATCAAATTTATGTTTTGCAAAAATATTGTCATATTTATTTAGTAATATTTCTATTTTACTTTTCTGCTCTGTCTGTAAATGTTCTAATTTTGCTTCAAAAAGCTCTCTGGGAATTCCTTCATTACAGTTTATTGAATATTCTGTCAAATTAACATTGTGATTAAACTTTTCAATCTTCTCTTCAATATCTAGATCTAATCTTTGATAAATTTCTAAATCAAAATCTTGTTTCATTTGAAAATTCAAAATAGAATCCAATCCAAGTAGAATATCATACTCGAAATATTCATCATTAATTACAAAAAGATTAACATTCTTCTCAATTTTATTAATTTTTATTTTTGCAATTAGTTTTCCTGTAAAATTTGTTCTGCCATTTATCGTTTTAAACATATTCCTATCTTCATGAATAACTAATCCCAACTTACCTGCTACCTTCGAATTCAGAAGAGTAACATTCGAACCTGGGTCATAGATTCCACATAATTCTCTATTATTTAGGAATACTTTTAATTTGATCAATGGCAGCAAATTCAGTTTTTTTGGTCGGTTACCGTTTCATTTAATGTCTCCTGTATAGCAATATTATTAACATATTGAATATCATTTGATTTGTTTTCTTGTATTGTCCTTCTATCTTTTTGCTTTAAACGACACATTGCTTCTGGATGAAACCTCCCAGGGAATCCTTTTTTATCACAATATTGACAACTATTTTTTTCTTTTGGTATTATTGTATTTAATTTGGTAGGTATTTGTACAAAATTTGGGTTTGTCTCTGATTTTTTTTTTGCTTATAACTGAACTCTCCAACTTTCGTAACTCACCTATCAATTTTTCCATTGTTGTAACCTCAGCTCTATTAATATTATTTTGTATATGAATTGGCAAATTTGTCACAATTAAATCGATTAATATATCAATAGGAGAATCATTTTTGATATTTAGCAATAAATTTTCTTTGCGAAATGCATAATCAACAAGACTACCACCTACATACTTAAAAGAATAAGCTTTTCTATGATTATCCCAACCTGTTTGACAAAAACTATCTAAAAAATTAACTTTCCATACCTCAAAACTGTTATCTAAGCCTAATGTTATTATTTTTTATTCAAACCATTCCTTTGCTATTCCATCAAGAAACAGACTTAGAATCAAAATCTTGTCTTTATCAGCATCCACCTCACATCGCGAACATTCTGATTCGAAGGTCTTGAGCCATGAATTCATTGGAACATTTTTACCATCAAAATTTCGAAGTACGAAATCATCTTTTATTTTTTTGTAATTTTTCTTTTCAACTTTAGGTATACTAGTATCACCAAGTTTCTGGAGCAACTCGACTAATGGTGGAGATTGTTCAATCGCTTCTTTCTTCTCATACACTGGTAATAAGGTCTGTTGTAGGTACTCATTTTGATAAACCACATCACCATCTGAATCAAAATAAATCACTTTCAAATTATCATCTAATGAAATGGTACATGTTCTAAAGCATCC
This sequence comes from Diabrotica virgifera virgifera, assembly GCF_917563875.1. Classification (NCBI taxonomy): domain Eukaryota; kingdom Metazoa; phylum Arthropoda; class Insecta; order Coleoptera; family Chrysomelidae; genus Diabrotica; species Diabrotica virgifera. The sequence continues at coordinate 165,689,281 of NC_065444.1, read as the reverse complement.
TCTTGATTTCATGGATGCTAAAACATTTTTTACTTTTTTCAGACGAAATAGTTCAGAATGATAATCTTGAAGTTACTTTTCAGCAGGCATTTCATAATAGAAAGGTGACTGTGTTGGCTGTAACTACTTAAATTTACATACATTCTTCTTACTATCAGTACTGCTTGCTTCTATAGCAATACAAATTTTCATTGATGTAATATTCATCCTTAATTTGTACAAATAACGGTTTGAAAATTTATTTTTATCACTATTTTGGCTTGGCCAGCTTATGTTCTTGATTTATAAGAGTAGTTTCATACTTCTTATTCGTGTAAGGGCCAATTTCTCATATCGAGTTCAACTCCAGTTTAACCTGAACTTCTAGTAAACGTCAGTTTAAAGTCAAAATCGTCTTTCTCAATTCCCGTTCAACCGATGGCAGTTTAAACTTGAACGATGCTTGAACGGTGGAATTCGGCCGTTCAAAGATTTCAGAACTCAGTTCAGATGATTTCATGGACTACGCATGCGTTGTATTAACACGAAACGCTGTCATAATATAAATATATCCTATTTTATTATATTAAGCCTAACGATAAACGATAACATCATTTGTGTTTTTATAATATTTATTTATAATTATTAAAATGACTATTTGATTATAAATACTTAAATTTAACTTTATTCAAAAACAGCATAAAAAAGGTAGTTCAAAATGGCGACAGGTTTTTACCTTTTGCCATCTATTGGCATTTCTCGAAAGCTGTAGAACGAGCACTGACATGAACGCGCAATGAGAAATGCATTCCAAACAGAACCGGAGATCACCCGTGAACCCGGTTCAACTGAACCATAGATTAACGCAGGTATGAGAAATCGACCGTAAGAGATAGCCGTATGAACTCATCTAGAAAAGAGTTTATTTACAATATGTACAATAAAGATTATAAACATTAATACAACAATACTAAAATAACTTAAAAATACAAACCTAAAAAAGAGAATCAAGAACATGCTATTTCTTACTCTGAGTTTTTGACAACTGTCAAATAATTATTTACAAATGTCCTTCAAACTAAAATTACACAATCATGCCACCTAAAACTATAAATAACTTAAAATAACTAAATGTGGTTTTATTGAAAATAAACATAGTTTTATTTTTACATAAATAAGTCAGACTAAATAAATTATTAGAAGAATTTTTTTACCAAGCAACAACATTTTTGTTTAATTTAGTAGTATTTTGTATTTTGACAACGACACCCGACTTTCGCGTCGAAACGTTAATAAAATTATTTTTTCAATTTAATTGTGGCTTATTTCCCATCTAAATAGTTTTTCATAAAAATGCCACAAGGGAATAGCTTCAGAATAACTTGAAGACTTCTACCAAACCTCATTTTAAAGAGGAAGATATAAGTTTTTATACCTATACCTATATCGTCGTGGAAAACAGTTATGAGGTAAAAATCAAAATTGTTTTCTTTCGTGTTTTTTTGCTCTGTTTTTTGAATATATTTTTGTAAAAAACTATTTTTGACTTTAAAAGGTGATATTTCGATAGCAAATTTAACCTGGAACAATTTATCTGTAGACGTTTTTGTACCAAAAGTGCTTAGAACTCACACTAATTAACCCTGTGCCTTGTAACTTATTCACACCTTTCTCAAAAACGCATCCCTTTAAATGGGATCACCCTGCAGTTTTTCTATATTTAGTGCAGTTTTTTTTATATTTAGAGGTCCATGGACCATATGAAACAATAAAACCCCTCTACCGTTGTAGTTCCTTTTAGCTTTCTTATTTTGAACATAATCAATAGTGTATTAGTCTTACATGTATTTGATATCTGCAGTGTTTAAACGTTACTTAATCTTTCATTAAAAAAAGAAGAATTACTGGAAATAGTGGGAGTGTATACTAATCTCATAAAATTTTGTGTTTATTTCCACATAATGTTTTTATTTTGTACAATAAATAATTTCCTCCTTTAATACACTTTAATGGTGTAAATAAATAATTATTGATTGACGTAAGGTTTATGTTATTTATGTCTGTTTACTATTAGTAATATTGGCTTATAGCAGGTATCTTTGGTTGTGTACACTAAATTCAAATAAGACATGCAGCGCGTGTAAACAAAGATTACAGTTGTTAAAGGTACTCAATACGAATCTACTCGTTCCATTATAACAGTATATTATTAACATCACGTGATCACTTTGTCTCTTCTCGATTATTAGATTTTACTGTTAGTGTAGGAAACAGAGGTTGAACTTAGCAAACCCGACACAAGTCCGGTTTTATTTTTTTCTGGTATATCAAGGAGTTTATTGTGAGCATTACTTTTTCTTAAAAGATTCCCCGGAATACCCAATTTTCATTCTTTCAAGTGGGTACTCTGTGGTTTTTGCCAAACTTAGCCCTTCCTCTACGTTTTTGCTAAAAAATACTTAATAGAAATATGAAGAGGACTATATTTCCTACAATTTTTTCCGCGAGAGCATATGTCTATTGCCCACTATTTAGCGGGGTTGGCGCCCCAAAGTTGACAAGGTCTTAACAAAGATGTTTTAGAGGAAATGATTATTTTTCTCTAACTGTAATGAGAATCAAAAAGAAACCCTGCGGCGACTAATTACAAATAAGTGGCTGATTTTTTGGTATAGGTTTCATTTAAGGGCAATTCAACATTTTTTAATTACAGGGTGTTAAATTTAAAACACTCCTTTTTATACCATCTGAACCGCTTATGCTAGAGTAAAAAAACTTTCAGCGATTTACCATGTACAGGTGTTATTTACAAATTTGTTTAATCTCTCTCTCGCTCCTGTCATTTCCCCATTACTGAGGATCGTGATTTCTTCCAATATTTCTAACAATGTTTCTCCATTGGTCTCTATCTTCAGCTGCTGTAAGAGCTTCGCCGAATGAGTTTCCAGCTGAATGCTTTATTTGGTTAGACCATCTAGTTGGTGATCATCCTCTTGATCTTCTCCCCGGAACGTTTCCAGAAAGAATTATTCTCTCCAAACTGTCGTCACCTCTGCGAACCACGTGACCAAAGAATTGCAGAATTCGTTGCACACATATTGTGGACAGCTTTTTTTAAATATTGAGTTGGTTTAGAATGGAAACGCTTGTCCTATGAGCTGTCCAATGTATGCGCAGCATTCTTCTCCAGCACCACATCTCAAAGGCATCAATTTTTTGACGCTCGCATGCGCGAAGAGTCCAAGTCTCTGCTTCGTATATAAATATTGAGAATCCGAGGGCATTCACCAGTCTCATCTTGATATTTTGAGAGACAGATCTGTCTTTCCAAACTTTAGTTAGGCGACTCATCGCATTTTTTGCCATACCAACACGTCTCCGAACTTCTGATTCACAGTTACCATCGTTTATTGCACCCGCACCCCCAATTTAATTTGTTTAATGCACCCTATATTTTCCCCGGAACCACCCCAAAAAAGAGAATTAATAAAGTGAATAAGCAAGAATTCATTTTGGGCCACCACTGTGGCTTTAGGGTGCAAAGAAAGTAAAATATGCACAGGTCATAATGCATAGCAGAGAGTGTGTTCTTTTATTTGCCATAAGTACGTTTTCAATAAAATGAATAGGTGACGAAAAAAAACAAAAAGTGGAGCCCGCCAAAGCATTTCTGAGGTTTACGGCGCCACTGTGCCGTAACGGTTGCTTATACGAAAAAAATGCATAGGGCCTTATTTGTATAGAAAATTGTGGTCTTTAATTCGGTTTAAGTTTGGTTTTAAAAAATGCATAGGTAATGCTAAAATCGTAAAATCGTTTGGCGCATGCTCGCCAAACTTATTTTTAGGGATAGGGGTAGTTTCCGCAGGGACATTGCAATAACCATATATATTTATGAAAAACCATATTGATGCAGTACAGGCCCATAAAACATTTTTTTTTCTTTTTCAACCCCGTTTTATTTTTTTTTGCTACATCGTTTGCACCAGGAAATTGATTTTGGTGTCCATGTATGGGTAATAAGAACGTGAACAAAATAATATATGCAGCATTTTAATTAAGGGTATGGTAGGTATTTTTCATTAATTTTCTTTTTTTTTTTGGTGGTTCTGGGGAAATATGGGGGTGCATTATACAAATTTGTAAATAACACCAGTACATGGATAATCGCTGAAAGTTTTGTTACACTAGCATAAGCGGTTCAGATGGTATAAAAAGGTATTTTTTTAAATGTAACACCCAGTACCTAATTAAAAAATGGGCAACTGCTCTGAAATGAAACCTATCCCAAAAAATCAGACACTTATTTGTGATTAATTGCTGCAGGGTTTCTTGTTGATTCTCATTAGAGTAAGGGAAAAATATATTTTTTTAAAAACATCTTTTTAAAAACTTGTCAACTTTGGGGCGTCACCCCCGCTAAACGGTAGGTGATGGACATATGCTGTCGCGGAATACATTGTAGAAAATATAGTCCCTTTCATATTTCTATTAAGAAATTTTTTGCAAAAACGTACAGTAAGGGCTACGTTTCGCAAAAAACCACAAATTACCCCTTTTAAAGGGAAGAAAATGTGTCTTCTGAGGCAAAATCTATTAAGAAAAAGTTACTCTCATAATAAGCACCCCTTGATATACAAGAAAAAAAAACTCAATAATTTATGCGATTATACAAGTAACTTTTATGCAAAAATATTTAAAACCTGAACGGAAAACTATCTCGTATATTGCCGATGACGACATCGTTGTCAACTAATGTTTACATCCCCTGCATGTCTCATGCGAATAAACGTTAGTAATTTCCAGTCACGTCTAGCAACTGAAATTCCCAAACAAGAAATTACTAACGTCACTAAACAGTTGTGTCTCAGAAAAGCGAATCGACTTATATGGTGTATTACATTAGTACTCAATATGGTACTTTTTTGGTATTGCCGAAAAGAGAGAGAAAAAAAGCTTTTCTATTTTTTACATTTTTTTAGCGCCTACTACTGGTCTTAGTATTAGATTATCTATCTATCAGTGGCGTACCAAAAATAGTGAAAAATAAAAATGGATTAATAAAATTGCAATTAAATAGAGTTTTCCATTAGTAATATAGTATAGTATAGTTGATCCAAAAGATGGCATAACCCAGATATCCAAAGTGAAAGTTATCCTTCAACACCAAATTGTTCTATATGGTCCACACAATGTCCAGAAAAAAGTCACACCATTTTGAGCGTCGGGTTTGGGGAAGAAAGGGGGGAGAAATCGGTAAATTAGTAGTTTTTTAAGTTTTTCGTCAATATTTCGAAAACTATGCGGTTCAGCATGAACAATCTTCTATACAAAATTGTTCTACATTAAATTTGAAATAAAAAAGGTTCTATGCATAATATTTCTAAAATGCATGGTTCCAAAGTTACGGAGGTAGTATAGTATAACTGGTCCAAAAAAAGGCCTAACCCAAACATCCAAAGTAAAAGTTTTCCTTCAACACCAAATTGTTCTATATGGACCACATATTGTTCAGTAAAAAGTTACACCATTTTGAGCTTCCGGTTTGGGGGGCAGATGGGGGAGAAGTCGGTAAATTAGTAGTTTTTTTACGTTTTTCGTCAATATTTCTAAAACTATGCTTTAGCGTAAACAATGTTGTATACAAAAATATTCTACATGAAATTTAAAACAAAACATGTTGTATGCATAATTGTTATAACATCAACGGTTCCAGAGTTACGGAGGGTGAAATTCGAGGTTTTCGATACTTTTTTATTTTTTGGGCAATGTATGGTATAACTCTATACCAAAAACCTAGACATCCAAAGTGAAAGTTATCCTCCAACAATAAATTGTTCTATATGATCCACATAATGTTCAGAAAAAAGTCACACCATTTTGAGCGTCGGGTTTGGGGGGAGAGGGGGGGATAAATCGGTAAATATAAAAAGTATCGAAAACCTCCACTTTTCACCCTCCTTAACTCTGGAACCGTTGATTTTATAACAACTATGTATAAACCTTTTTTGTTTTTAATTTTATGTAGAACATTTTTCTATAGAAGATTCTTTACGCTAATGCATAGTTTTAGAAACATTAACGAAAAACGTAAAAAAACTACTAATTTACCGACTTCTCCCCCATCTCCCCCCTAAACCGGACGCTCAAAATGGTGTAACTTTTTACTAAACAATTTGTGGACCATATAGAACAATTTGGTGTCGAAGGAAAACTTTTACTTTGGATGTCTGGGTTAGGCCTTTTTTTGAACCAATTATACTATACTAACTCCGTAACTTTGGAACCGTTCATTTTAGAAGGGTTATGCACAGGACCTTTTTTATTTCAAATTTAATGTAGAACAATTTTGTATAGAAGGTTGTTCGTGCTAAACCGCATAATTTTAGAAATATTGACGAAAAACCTAAAAAACTACGAATTTACAGATTTCTCGCCTCTCCCCCCAAACTCGACGCTCAAAATCGTGTGACTTTTTTCTGAACATTATCTGGACCATATAGAATAATTTGGTGTTGGAGGATAACTTTCACTTTGGATGTCTGGGTTTGGGTCTAACTACACCATACTAATATGGTACTTTTTTGGTATTGCTCAAAAGAGGAAAAAATAAGCTTTTCTGTGATATATTACTCGGTCTAGGTTGCTATTTAAAATAAAGCAAGATGGCGACAATACGCTAAACGTTGACGTTACATGGATTTAAAATTTTCTCCAGAAAATGCAGAATATCATATCACATGATGCTAGATTTTCATAAATATATATTCATCGGTTTTAGATAAATTACTGTGTTCCCATACTTTTTCACTACCCTGTATATTTCAACTTTTTATTTTCAAATAGAATAGATGCTTAAAGACTTTTGGAAACAACTATAGTATGGTGCTATATAGTATATACTTTTAATTTTAAAATAGTGCTTGAATACGAGTAAATTTATTGCATAATATGTTATGGTCAAAGCCCGAATTTCAGACACTCCTAGGTTTGCCTAGGCAATCCTCAGGTCTGACTGACGGTCTTAGTCAAAGCCCGAAATAAATTACAGTTTCGGCCTTTGACTAGTCAATCCTAGGAGAGACTAAGTTGGTCAGGCAAAGGTCGAAATTTAATTTTATGAAATCGGGGTTTGACTAGTCAAACCCCGATCTAGTTCAGAGAAATAAGGAAAAAAAATAGCCGGTTGGTGACACAACCCCCTCCAGGCCGAAATCAAATTTTTTGAGTAATATGGACATCTATCATAGTAACCTATATATTTCCTGCAGCCGATTTTGATGATATACATAGTTATAAACAAATGAAGATCAAAAAACGGTAAATTTTCGCTTTTTTCGTCTATTACTAACAAAATAGGCATTTTAAACAAATTTGAGAGTAAGAAACTCATAAACGGTATAAAAAAAACTTCAATATGGCGTTTGATTAATATGTCTATCCTTATTGGTTGCTTAGAAAATTGCAAAATAATTCATAAATTTTGAGTTTTTATAAATATTTATAACTTATGTAAAAATTAACTTAGAACCTTCTTATTACACGGAATGCTGAGAATTATGGTGCTTAATTTATACCCTAAATTTCGAAGAAATTGGTCAAATAGTTTAAAAGTTATTTAATTTGTTTATCCCAAATTTATTTTTTTTGCAACACTGTAAGTCAGAAAATGATGAAGCTACAGTAATACTTTGGATAGTTTATGGAAGAAGGAAACTTACAGTATTAATTTAATTAAAAAAAATTACAAAAAATAACTATAAATATTGCAAAATTATTTTGCAAAAACATGTGAATTAAATAAATGGGGGGGCTAACTTTGTCCCTAATTGTCCTACGACAGTTGTTTTTCTTTCTAATTGTGTATAAAAATTCAGTCTTTCTAGATATGAAAAAATATTTTTTCTACAGGTAATGGTTAAAAAGTTATTCTAATTGTTTATAAGTAAGCAAAAAATCGACATGTTCTTTCAAAATAATTTTACACTGTTTAAAATTATTTTTTGTCATTTATTTTTAATAATGGTAATAGTATAAATGTTCTTCTTTCATAAACTGTCCGAAGTATGATTGTAGCCTCATAATTTTCTGACTTGTAGTGTTGCAAAAAAATGAATTTGGGATAAACAAATTAAATAACTTTTAAACTATTTGACCAATTGCTTTGAAATTTAAAATATAATTTCAGTACAAGAAGTATCAGCATTCCGTGTAATAAGAAGGTTCTAAGTTAATTTTTACATACGTTATGAATATTTTTAAAAACTCAAAATTTATGATTTATTTTGCAATTTTCTAAGCAACCAATAAGGATGGACATATTCAGCGAACGCCATATTGAAGTTTTTTATACGATTTATGAGTTTCTTACACTCAAATTTGTTTAAACTGCTTAACTTTTTGGCAATAGACGAAAAAAGCGAAAATTTAGCGTTTTTTGATCTTCATTTGTTTATAACTATGTATATCATTAAAATTGGCTGCAGGAAACATATAGGTTAATAATATAGATATCCATACTACTCAAAAAATTTGGTTTCGGCCTGGAGGGGGATGTGTCACGAGAAAAATTTTATTTCTCTGGACTAATCCCCAAAATCCTAAAAACTAACGTAATTTGACGATAAAATATCTCGAGCTGAGAAGTCGAGAGGGGGACGTCGAGGCAACCCGTATTTCTATTCCCCACTTAGGTGCAAATAGCGGTTTTCTGACCGTCATCGCAACGTCGCGTATTAACGTTGGGGCATTTAATCCAACGTTAAGACGTCGTAATATTACGTCTAATTGCTTCTTGGGACTTTTTTAGGGGCGATTGAGAGTAAAATTTTTCATAAATCTGCACGCATGCGCACACAGACAGTATGACGTTTAGTTGCTAATCTTTCAAATCTTGTATCAGCGCAAATAAGCCATTAAAATAATATATTAGTGTTTTTTAGTAAATGTATTTTTTATTATAATTTTGTGTCTTTGGATTTGTCTTTCTTGGGCGTAAAATAATAAAACATCTATTTTTATATTTCACTTGTCACAGTGATATGTAATTATGTATATCTGAAACGTCAGTAATATGCGCCTCGATGGCCTGGTTGGTAGAGCATTGGACCAGAAATCGAGAAGTCGCGAGATTGCGGGTTCAAATCCCGGACGATTCATCCTTTTTTCTTTTTTTTTTTAATATTTGTCATTGTTAAGTTTTGGTTAATTTTTGGTAATTATTGTTAAGTTTTTGTATTGTAACTGTTAAGTATATTTATTTCGTTAAAATTATAATAGAAGTATAACTCCTTACGTGCGTACAAAGTACACACACACATTCTTTTTTTTTTTCATCGAGTAGATCATGGTCCAACATGGGTAAAACATGAGTTTATAAGACAAGATTTGCCGATAATTGCATAATTAGTTGATACTGAAGACTCAAACTTCAACACTAAAAACAGGCACCTAAATCAGGCACCTACTGATGGCAGCGAAGATTCATAACGAACGATTTGGATATAATCGTAAAAACTCTAACTGGTCTGTCTCACAGACCCAATCTTAGTCACGGAAGGTTAATTTAACCAAAAATTCAGACGCACACTGTATTTAACTATACAGGGTGTTAGTTAATAAGTATGAAAAATTTTAAGGGCTAATTCTACATGAAAAATTAATCCCGGTTTGCTCAATAAACATATGTCCGCAAATGCTTAGTTTCCGAGATACGGAGTGTTGAAATTTTTATTTCAAACTACCAATTTATTTATTGCTCTAAGACCAGTTGAGCTATGAAAATGAAATTTGGTGAGTTTTAGGAGGTAGTTATTACGCATTTTTTGACATATAACTAAGAATTTTGTATTCATCATTGGCGCGCCTACGGGTAATGGTCTGAATTTTTTAAAAGAAAAAAATAGTACGCCACTGAGATATTTCGGATTAAAATTATTTTTAAATTCCACGTCTAATTTATGATAAAAACCTTTCTTGCATTTTTTTCATATGATGCACCCTTTTTACGCAGAAAAATAAAACCTTGACGCGTATTTTTCATTTTTTAATACATTTATCAAAAAATATCCAATATAATAATACTAAACTAGAATAATTACAGAAAATATTACTAATAAGATTTTAACTAGGTGCAGAGCTACAACAAATGTTAAAAAGGATCTCCTTTAGAGGTTATAGAAGAATTTTATATTCATCATTGGCGTGCGTACGGGTAATGGTCTGAATTTTTTTAAGAGAAAAATAGTACACCACTGAGATATGTCAAATTAAAAATCATTTTTGAATTGCTGGTTCAATTTGCAACAAAAAATCTTTCTTGCCTTTTTTTCATATGCGGTGCCGTTTTTATGTAAAAAAATAAAACATCTTAACATTTACAAAGTATTTGAACTAAGTTTCTATGCATATGGAAACTACCTCAAATACTTTGTAGGCGTTAAGATGTTTCATTTTTTTGTATAAAAACGGCGCCTCGTATGAAAAAAAGGTAAGAAAGATTTTTGTCGTAAATTGGACGAGAAATTCAAAAATGATTTTTAGTTTGACACATCTTAGTAGCGTACTATTTTTTTCTTCAAAAAATTCAGACCATTACCCGTACGCGCGCCAATGATGAATATAAAATTCTTCCGTTACGTGTAAAGGAGATCATTTTAAACATTTTTTGCAGCTTTGCACCTAGTTGAAATGTTATTAGTAATATTTTCTGTTATTGTTCTAGTTTAGTATTATTATATTGGATAGTTCTTGATGATGTACTAAGAAATGAAAAATACGCGCCAAGATGTTTTATTTTTCTGCATAAAAACGGTGCATCATATGAAAAAAAGGCAAGAAAGGTTTTTTTATCAAACACTAAACGTGGAATTTAAAAATAATTTTTAATTTGAAATATCTCAGTGGCCTACTATTTTTTTCTTTAAAAAAATTCAGACTATTACCCGTATGCGCGCCAATGATGAATAAAAAATTCTAAATTTTATGTCAAAAAATGCACAATAACTGTGGGAATAAAAGTAAATGGTCGACCAATCAATAATATACGGTTTGCTGACGACACTATTTTATTAGCCGAATGTCTTGAGGATTTACAACAAATGGTTGACAGAGTGGTAGAAGTCAGCCAAGAAAACGGACTGTCCCTAAACACAAAAAAGACACAATTTATGGTAATCACAAAAATTCAACAGCGCCAAGAAAGCATAACAATACATGGAGAACAAATTAAAAAGGTTGAAAAATATAAATATTTGGGTACAATAATTAATGAAACTAATGAGTACACAGAAGAGATTAAAGCAAGAATAGGACAGGCAAGAAATGCTTTCAACAAACTAAAAAAAGTACTCTGTAGCAGGGAGATTACAATTTCTTTAAAGATAAGACTTCTGAGATGCTACGTGTTCTCCGTATTATTCTATGGGTTGGAGGCTTGGACATTAAAGAAGAATGTTTCGGACAGATTAGAAGCCTTCGAGTTATGGGCCTACAGAAGAATATTAAGAATAAGTTGGGTGGATAGAGTCCCGAATATCGAGGTGTTGAGAAGAATGGGAAAAGATAAAGTGATTTTAAATACAATTAAAGTCAGAAAACTGCAATATCTGGGACATGTTATGAGGGGCGAGCGTTATAACTTGTTACAATTGATAATGCAAGGAAGAATACAGGGTAGAAGGAGTCGCGGAAGAAGATGCATCTCCTGGTTAAACAATTTGAGAGCTTGGTTTAATTGCACTTCTGCTGATCTCTTTAGAGCAGCGGTATCGAAAGTGCGAATTGCCGTGATGGTTGCCAACCTTCTTAGAGGAGATGGCACATGAAGAAGAAGAAAACTCACCAAATTTTATTTTCATAGCTCAACTGGTCTTAGAGCAATAAATAAATTAACAGTTTGAAATAAAAATTTCAACACCCCGTATCCCGCAAACGAAGCATTTGCGGACATATGTTTATAAAGCAAATTGGCATTATTTTTTCATGTAGAATTACCCCTTAAAATTTTTCATACTTATTTACTAACACCCTGTATAAAAAAATTAACTTCTGTTACATTGCTTGTATTAAATTTAAATTTGTACAATTGCATGCCGTAAAATTAAACCTTAACACAAATGGTTAGAGTGCGTGGCCTACTTTTTTCGAAAGCAGCCTAATTTGTTAGGTCATGTAAACGCAACCCTGGCAAATTGTCTGTTGGGACTACAATAAAAGAGAAATTTTGTTTCACGTGAAAATAAAATCTAATTTGAAGACAAAAAAGATAACATTCTATGCAGCATTTAACAAAACAATTAAAATGAGAAGGATTAATTATTTAGGTACTAAATTAAAAGCATACCAGAAAACGGTAAAAATAATATAGGTGTTAATACATACACTACAAAAAAAGAAAGACCGTTTTAAAAATATGAAATAAATAGTCAAATACAGAAATATTTCTCAGATGTGGATGGTACCGGAAACATTATACAGGGTGAGTCATGATGAACTGTAATTACTCCTACTTCGTATGAAAGCCCCTATAGGGAATATAAAAGAATCATTAAAAAGTGTTCCATTCTAAAATATTTACAGGACGAGTTGAAAATTCTGACTAAAATTTCTATTTGTCATAGTCATAACTTTTGAACGCAAAGTTCATTGTGTCCCATATTTTGGTCAAAAGTTACTCTACTACAACTTAATTAACTGATTAATTGAAACCAGAAAAAAATTGGGTGCGGTATTCGTCTGGTTCTTGAACCGTTATCGATCGTTGGATAATATGTTTGCTAATATACTCGCTATAGTGACGTTATTGACAGCAGCTCTGAATGCTGATGTAGTCGATTTTCTATACTATTGTTTATAATAATTTTCAGCCATGGTTCTCTTCTTCTACCAGAACCACCTCGGGTCTTCCTGTGAATGATCAGATGCAAAAGTTTATATTTTTCAGGGTGTCCCATAATGTGATCGAAGTATTTCAGCTTGCGTTGCTTTATGATATTGACCAGTTGTGTTGTTAGGTTCAAGCCGTAGTTCAGCCAGATTCTTAGTAGTCGTCGATACACCTAAATCTAAAAAGCTTCCCAGTTGTTTCCCAAAAACCAGTTGTGTTGTTAGGTTCAAGCCGTAGTTCAGCCAGATTCTTAGTAGTCGTCGGTACACCTAAATCTAAAAGGCTTCCAAGCGTTTAAGCACAGCTTCACTCAGAGTCCACGTTCCACTCCATATAGTAGCACTGGAAAGATATAGTACCAATATATAATAGTACCATATAGTACCAATATATAATTTGAACGCGAAGGTCGATACGAAGATCGTGGCTGCAAAGTATGTTTCTGATTTTTCCAATATCGGCATATCTAATATTTTTCACTGTTACCCCATTCACAATAATAACTTCTGTTCTCTCCATTAAGGCTTCCTTAAATATTTCCTCTGACTACAGGTTAAAGAGTAAAGGCAATATTATACAGCCTTGTCTCACTAGCCGTTTTATATCAATCTATTTCATCTAACAGTTTTTCTCAACTTTTATTCTTGTTACTTGTTGCCAGTATAGATTTGTCATTATTAGGAAATCTCTATGTTCCAATTTATTTGTTTTCAATATTTTTCGCATTTCGTTATGTATTAGCTTTCCGAAATCGTTTGTACAGATGTATAAATTGTTGTATGTATGCTATGTATTACTTGCAGGAATATCTTCAAACGTGACTCAAGATTTTTCTGATAATCACTGCATGTCTTTGCACGATGGTTTATTAATAATCTGACAAATATTGACTTAAGCCAATCAGTTGGTAGTATTCTAGTATCATCAATTCTGTTAAAGAGGCCATGTAGTGCTTTAATTCCATTTTCACTTTAGTATTCTACTTAAGTATTTTAGTACTTACCTCATCGGGGCTAAGTACATGCTTTTCCATGTTTTGCCGTTTGTGTTGCCCATATACCCTCACTTTCTGTTATAGATGGACCTGTCATACCAATCTATAGTTCGTCTAATTTACTTCCCGTTGCACGTCATTATTTACGTTAGAGATCTATGTTGACATTGTTGCCCAATTACAAAAAATTCTTGAGTTCATTTTAAATCAAATAGATCACATAATTTTTGCGGAAGCGGATTATACAGCAAAACAAATTAATATTCAATGTAAATAAATAAAAACTTTAGAAATAGAAAAGAAGAATTAAGTTATAATCCTACGTTAAAGTGCTTAATAAAAACAGTAAATATAAACAAACCAATACTTATAGTATAGTAAAGAATCAAAACAAGTATGAATTGTCATCGCCGCAACTGTTAAATAAATATTAACAATTTATGCCAAAATATCACCTTCGTTCGATTACAGTAACAGTGTGTTTCGAACAAATGTGCTTCATCAAAAAGCTTTATAATCCATTTATACAAATTAATTGAAAAAATATTATTGTGTTATTCTTTAAGTTAACATTAATAGAAATCTTTAAATTATATTTCTACGCGTACATAATAAAATATGTCTAGTGGCTGTAATGCCAGTGTAATTGGCAAAATGATTCTAAAAAAGAACACACCTACCGCCTAAGTATTTCGTGTTGGTATCATGCGACGTCACGGGCTATGACGCGGATGACGTGCAACGGTAAGTGAAGTAGACGGACTATATGTATTATAGTATTCTAGTTTCTCACCTTCAAATAACTTAAAATGTAGTTTTTTAATTATTTTAGCTTTTCTTTGGTGTCTAATATCCTGTGTGTGTTTTTGTCTTATAATCTTTGGAATAGTTTCCGTTTTTTTCCGGCGATCTCTTTTAATTTATTGTGCAGATAAAAATGATAAAAATATATCGTGCTTCTTGTGTTGTATTCAATTTTATTATATTTTTACTATAAAATTGTTTTTCGCAGGTCATAACTTTTGTGTGCTTATTACGTCGATCCTCTTGTAATCGCTCTTATCCTTATTTGTGGCGCATCTTTTACGTCCATGAGTCTTGGTAGTTCTTTTGTGATCTACTCTAGTTTTCTTCTTGTTTTTACCGCACTTAAGTTTGTTGTTGAACGGTCTTTAATATACAGTGTGTCTGTCTGCGTAACTTGGAACCATATGGGAAACTTTTTTATTATCCATTTTACGAAAAAAAGTTATTCTTCGCAAACTGCTATGCTTAGTCTAAAACCAAAGATGAAATTGTTAGGTATCACATTTTATCAACAGTATACGAGGTATATCCAAAAATATTAATTTCGCTCAGGAGTAAAGTACTTTTAGACATATTTAGCAATATAGAAAACTATTATAAACAAAAGTTTTTTGGAATTAAAAATTAGGTTATAATGTGCAATTTTGCAATTACTTCCTTCTACTTGAAATAAAAATTCTTTTAAAATTTTTTCCGAAATTGCAGATACCCAACATCACTTTATTTTTGCAGATACCCAACATCACGTTATTATTAATTTTACGAAAAAAAAATGTATTTCCTATAAAAAGGTCTAAAAACTAAGATGCAATCATAATATATCAAATTTGATTAACAGTATACGAGGTGTGTCCAAAAATAAGAATTTCGCTCAAGAGTCAATTACATTTAAGTTTACAATATTTCAATTTGAAGGGTGTAATTGCATATTGAAACTTAGTTTTTAATTCCGCACAAATTTTTAATATCATGATTTTGAATATTGTGAAAAATAAAGATATTTGACTCTTGAGCAAAATTCATATTTTCTGACCTATCTCCTATAAAATTGATAAAATTTGATATCCTATAACCGAATCTTAGTTGTTAGAAAATGCAGAACTTTTTATAAGGAACAAATTTTTTCGTTAAATTAATAATAATGGAGTTATAAATAAAAATGATGTTGGGATTTTTTTTAATTATAAGAATGTAATTGCATATTAGAGAATACATTTTAGTTACAAACAACTTATGTTAATAACAATTTTCGATATTGTCAAAAATAAAGGTACTTTACTCTTAACGCGAAATTCATATTTTTGACATACCTCGTATACTGTTGATAAAAGTTGATATCTGATGATTGCATCTTAGGTTTTTGACTATGCAGAGCAACTTATGAAAAATAACTTTTTTTTGTAAAATTGATAATACAAAGGTTTTTTCCCATATGGTTCCAAATTACGTAGACACACTGTATATTTATCATACACATAATCGCTGGCCTCATACGCCAGTGCAGGTGGGTTCAAGCCTGCCAAAGACTAAAAATAATACGAGCCGTCTCACCGTGCCTCGGAGAGCACGTTAAGCCATCGGTCCCCCTGGGCTAGTGTATATCGACACTAGTTACTTGAAACAGGGTTAAAGATGTAAATGGCGCCGGAACAATCCGAAACGATCTCCCCGGCAAAAATGCCATAAGATATTGTTGCCGATGGATGACTGAGGTATTATTATTCAATATAATTTCAATTATCTGGGGTAGTTTATCGTTATTAGTTTCACTGGCACTCACCGTAACTTGATAGTGTTGTTGCACTAATCGTTTCATGGTTAAGTGTTCCCGCGAATGAGTTTTAGCGAAAATAAAGATTAGTGAAAACAGATTTTTATTTTAGTAAGTACAACATTTTTAAGATAATACATCATTTTTAAGTTAAAGCGACTGACCTATTTTACATTTTAACAAATTATTATATTATAGTGTGTATTTACTTTTCACCGGACAAACTCTGAAAAGTTGAAAGGACACACTTAAAATTTTTGACTGCGCTTTGTTCAGCTGTCAAGCCAGGCAGGCGTCTTCCACAGTCGTCGAGAATTTTTTGAACGATCTCACGAGTTGGTATACCTGACGAAAGATCAGCTTCCATTACCTCGGGATTAATATCCCCATTAGGGAATAGGCTGCCGCATTTTACTAATCGGCATAATATATGAGAGCCTTGATTTTCTGCAGTTTCCAGGTCTTCTGATTGTATCCAATCATCAGAAGCACGAGTACCCGGGTCCTGTTGGCATGAATCAATTATTTTATTCATGTTGTCTTCATATTCTGGAGAGAAGTTGATCTAAAATGAATACTTAAAATTAATTAACTATGATCTTGCTGTGTTATGTACAAAAATATTAATTTAAGTTTTAGTCTCAAAGAAGAATACTGGATCTGAGACTAAGTGTATCGAAAATCAACACACACCGACAGATGTCCAAGTTACTAGGCTGTTCAATAAGTTATGCGGTTGGATAAGAGAGGGCGTTGCTACTAGCGACATTTTTTTTGTTATGGTGGTACACCCTTCATAATATGAACGTGTGTAAAATTTTATTTCAATATGTAAATTTATTCTTTGTTTACAAGCCATTTAGTATCGGCCTGGCACAGTATTTTTTATAATGGAGACAATCAAATATCGTGCAGTAATTAAATTTTTATTTTTCAAAGAATTAAAAGCAAAGGAAATTTATAAACGAATGTTGAAATTGTATAAGTTTAGTACTCCTTGCCTTCAATTAGTATAGTAGAAAGATGGGTTGCTGAAAATCATCGAGCGCTAAAAGAGATTTAGTAGAAGCCCTAGGTATCTCATTGGGCGGTGTAAGCAATATTTTGACTGAATTATTGGGTTTCAGAAAGCTGTGTTCACAATGGTTCCGCATTCGCTAACAACGTAGCAACAAAAACACTAATCGAAGCGCCAGAGGGGTCACCGTGTCCTTTTCATTCTGATGGACAAACTCAACGGTTTCTTATGGATTTTTGGCTGCAGATTACGAATTTCGAGGGTGGATTTCGATCCAAGTGGTCAAAAAATTGTTATAAACAACTTAATTTTTTATAAGGCTCTGGCTATTAAACTAAAAGAGATAAAGAAAATGGTTAAAATAAAATTTGTTCCTTAATAAAAAAACGAAGAAAAAACGTTTACTAAATTTACAAAATACAAAATTAAAACTCAAGATATTGTAAAACTGCGCGTGAAAATGAGCCCTGGAAAGTCTCATTTTAAATCTTAATTAATATGCTTCCAAACAAAGTCTGTTAAATTACTTTATCTTCATTTGTTTTAAAGTTATACCCGTTTGAATTTATATTTTTTTTAAATTGTACATTAATTTGTTTATAAGGGTTTCAAGTAAATTTGAGCTATAAACATTTATACTTTAATTAACGATAATAATAGATAAACTCAAAAGGAACAGTTTGAGCTTATGAAAATGTTCGTAAGTTTATTTTTGGCCAAGATATCGATATTTTGGCTACGAATTTCGTCACTGACTTGACTGTGAGCCGATCTTGCGCCTCATATCGCGTTATTACAATATCGATATCTTGGCCAAAATGTTCCTTGAGTTCTTCTATCAATTATTATTAATTAAGGTATAAATGTTTATAGTGTGTTAGCATCTATTTTTTAAGGTACGAGGAGAATTTTCTTTGTGAATTATGTACTTTTAAATTGGTAAAACAAAAACTCTGGATATTATTGTAAGCTTTTAGACCGGCTTAAGCGAATAATTCGTGACAAAAGACCCGGTTTGCAGAAGAAAAAATTATTTTTCATCAGAACAATGCACCGTCTATGTGATCATTTTAACACTACTGCTACTATCGGTTTACAGCGTTCTCCGACGCCTTTCGACTCCTAACTGCCATTCTTCTCTGTTTAGCCATAGTCCTGGACAGATTTCTTTCTTTTCTAGTTCTATTTCAATTCTCTCCCTCCACCTTCTTCTTGGCCTTCCTCTGTTTCTTCTCCCTTGTAGTTTCCATGCCAAAATCTGCTTAGGGACCCTGTCATCTGGCATTCTGTGTACATGGCCGTACCATACTAATTGTTTTGTTTTTATGCCATCAATTATTGTATGTGTGACTCCCATCATTTCTCGTATTCTCTCATTTGGTATCCGATCTCTTCTTGATTTGCCTGCTGCTCTTCTCCAGAAGTCCATTTCTGTTACTAGTAACATTTTCTCCGTTCTTTGTTTCAGTGGCCAAACTTCACTGCTGTATGTGATTATACTTTTAAGTATGGTGTTGTACATGAGCTGTTAGTTTGCTTTAGATATTGTCTGGTCCCACAGAATGTCGTTCATCATGGATATGGCTGTTCTACCCTGTATGTTTCTGTCTTTTATAGCAGCATCGAGTGTTTAATCTTGAGTTATCTTTATGCCAAGGTACTTGCATTTATCGCAGCATTTAATTTCTACCCCATTGTCTAATGTAATGGACTGCTTTGTTCGTCCAATGCATATGGCTTGAGTTTTCTTAATGTTAATTTCATTTCCAGTAGAAGCATTTTAACAATGATGGCTAAAATCCATGAATGAAAGTTTAAGTTATTGTGGGAGCATCCACCACATTCACTAGATTTGGCCCCTAGCGACTTTCATCAGGTTTCAATATAAAAAAAAAATCATCCGTGGAAAGTATTTTTCATCAAATTATGAGGTCATAACAGCTGTGGAATCGTATTTTGCAGACCTTCATATTCTCATTTGAGGGATGGAATTTATAAATTAGAATCTTGTTGTAGCAAGTGTATTGTATAAAACTTATTAAACAACCTAGTACAAATCAAATCACAACATCAACGTTAAAAATCGACTCATTAAATCCTTATATAATTATAGAGACATAATTACTTGTTTTAACGAAAACTCATTTTTAGAAGAAAAACAATAAGACCTGTTTTATTAAAAAAATGATTATCCTTTGTAGTTTATAAATAAGGAATTGTCAAGATTAGATCGAATGGAACAGAACAACTTAGAACGGGATCCTATAACATTCGCAAGAAATAATACGAGGAAAGTATCAATACATACAGTAAAAGGACAATCCGAGAAACACAATAAGAAAAAAAGTTCAATATTTCAACAACATTCAAAGCAAAAAACAGATTGAGATCTATTTTATCTGAAACTAAATCTAGCAATGAACAATAAAGAACAAAGAATTGTATTTATAACATACCTTGTGAATGCGAACAATATTGTTTATGTGAAACATCACGACCAATAAACGTTATAACAAACTAGTGTTGCCCAAATGCAAGACCAAGACGAGACTTGGACAGTCTTGGTCTTGGTCTTGCACCAGTACACCTGGTCTTGGTCTTGGTCATGGTATTGCACTCCCAGTCTTGGTCTTGGTCTTGGTCTTGCAGCAAGAGTCTTGCAAGTCTCGCAGTTACCCACTAGCATATTGCTATTTATTAATAAACAACTCACATTAGGTGGGTTTGAACCCACGATCTAAACTATCCCTGCCTATACTCTAACTAACTGGGCTATCTACCATGTCCCACGGGAGTCAGTCTGTTTCTTAATAAACGTTTGCATTTAATAACCTGACATAATGTGCTAAAACATGGTGAAAACACAAAAAATCAAACAAATGACATAAACTTATCTAGAGTGTATTTTAAAGAACATTATCTGTCTAGAAAGGGATTGATGGACTCTCACATTAGGTATATGAAATGAAATGGAATAAAAGAGTTCTACAATTTGCCGTTTATTCAAATAAAAAATAAAAATAAAATACAAATTAATTTACAGCACAGTACGCAATAGCTTTGACACTATTATTAGAAGAAAATTTTTGTTTGCTTTTAGTTGAAAATTTTAAGATTGACTTTTTTTTAACAAGAATTAATACAAAGTAATACACGCAGTTTAATTATACAACATTTATACAGAGTGAGTTTTATGTATGGAACGCCTCAAATATCTCGGAAACGACTTGAACGATTTTTATAGAATTTGGTGAGTAAAGTAGAATGCGGCCGATATTATACATAGTAGTAATTACAGATTGTTACCAGATCTTGCGTTTTTTTGAAAATATAATGAACTTTAGTATTTCGAATAGAACACCCTGTATATTTTTGCATTTTGAACCATAACTACTAATTAATTTTCATGTAATATTTCCTATACCGAAGTGCCGTAATTTCTGAGTTATTTCTATATTTATTTAAAAAAAAATTAAACAAATTATAAAAATCAATTGTTTAGCCGTGGCAGACTTATTTTAGGTTCTTTGAATCATATGGAACAGAAAAGGTCTTTTGTAGTTTTTGTCTAAAGTTATTCGTTTCCGAGTTATAAACAATTTAAAACTGAAAAAAATCGAAAAATGACGATGTTCAAGGCTCAAAAATACAAGTAATAGCTATTTGTATAACAAGGGAGGAAAGTGCTACTTTTCCTTCCGAGAATGAAGCTTACTGCCCGACGCGTAGCGGAGGGCAGTAATCATCCAAGGGAGGAAAAGGCACTTTACTCTCATGTTATACATATGGTTTTTCCACCTTCCTCAAATAACAAGTTCTTCTTCTTCTTCTTCCTTTATTGGGTTATATCCCTCGGGATAATTCGCCCAGCTTACACCAGGGAAATACTCTTGTCTTGCTCTGGGCAGTCGAATATTTCCAAATATATATGTTAAAGCCTCAATTTTTTTTAAATATATATTAGCAGGAACATCTTCGTATAGGGCCAGACAGTCCCTACAGGAAAGGCAATATTATACCATAAGGGTTAAGGCTTTTATCATTTGGAGGTCCAATATCTTTTTATATCTTTATCTTCTTAATTTTTTTAATTCAAATTTGGGAATTGATTAATTTATAAATTAAGTTTGGCTAAGTTAAGGAATTTAAGGAACAGGTTAATCCTACGTGGATTAAGGTTGGACATAAGTAGGCAAATTTCAATGGGAGTAGGGATATTTGTCTTGGCTAATTCTTTATATAGGTCAAAATTGGGTGACATATTTATAGGGCACTCAAAAATCAGATGATTTAAGGACCCAACTCGGCCACAGTCACAATATGGGTCATCTTTTACTCCTATCCTGAATAGGTGAACTGGAGTAGCACAATGACCTGTCCTCATTCTAATAATGGTGGTTATATGTCTTCTGTCTTGGTATGCAAAATTGTGGTACCAGGGGAGTTTATCTATCTGACCTACAATTTTAGAGTAAAATGAATTATTTCGATTTTTCCCCTGCCATTCTTGCTTCCACCGATTCCAGATGGAATGCTTGATGTCTGGTAGAAAGTTGGAATAGTGAAGAGTGATACCAGCAGCTACATTTAAGGTTCTACCTATATTAGCTAGTTTATCAGCCATCATGTTCCCTTTAATATTCGAGTGTCCTGGAATCCATGCCAGACTAATATTAACGTTATTTTCTTTCGCTTCAATGATGCCTCTCTTGGTCATGAACGATGAATGTTCTGTTTCCATAGAATAGGTTGATCTGCCTATTTTCTGTAAGGCACTTTTAGAGTCCGAGCAGATGATTGCTTGTTTAATCCCATTTTTCAAAATAATTTGGAGGGCATGATTAATTGCGACAATCTCACCCGTACATATTTGGGTATACTTAGGTAGTTTACTGGTATAAGAATAGTTGATCTCTCGGCTAGAGACACCAAAGCCTGCTGATCCTTCATCATCAACCGAGCCGTCCGTGAAGAATTTGGTGTGACTAGGTTTATTTAGAATTATTTTTGGAGTTGAACTGAGGCAAGTTCATCCGAACGATTAGATTGGATATTTATGATTGGAATTGTTGATAATTGATGGTCTAGTTCAAAGTTATGGCATGGGTATAAGTCACTTAAATATAGGTTGGGATAAGTACTTTTAAATTTGTTTTTTAAAAGCACTAGAAATGGAATACTTCTGTTTTTCCAATGATTTTGGTTCCTTTGAATTGCCAAGTCTAACAGGTCGAGAGCGGAAATAATTGGGTTGCCAATTAACATTAAATTTTTTAATATAAATTTATAGCTAAGCCATTCCCATCTAGATTTAAGCGAGATCTGACCACTTTCACTTAAGAGAGCATGAATTGGGGTAGATTTCATGCATCCAGTTATAATTCGGATACTTTTGTATTTTAGTTTCTCCAATCTTTTAATTAAGGAAGTTGGACAATCGAAAATTACCTGGCAGCCAAAGTCCAGATGGCTCTGAATCAGACCATTGTGTACAATTTGTAAGGTTTTTGGATCACTTCCCCAATAAGTCCCACAAAGAGCTCTCATCACATTCAGGCCACGATTTACTTTTAGTTCTATTGAGTTTACATATGAATTCCACTTTAAGTTTTTTTGAATATTTACCCCCAGGTATTTGACTGAATCCACCCAACCAATATTCTGGTTACAAAATATTACGTTAGGGGGAGAGATTTTCGTGTTTCTTTTTGTAAATAGTATTGCAGAAGATTTGTTCTTAGACAGATTTAAATTGTGGTCTAGCAACCATGATTCCATCTGAATCAATAATTTATTTACATTAATTACCAATTCATTAATATCACTCCCTCTAATCAGAAGAACCAAATCGTCTGCATACTGAATTAGTTTGCATGAAGAGGGGATTAAATTATACAGGGAAAGACAATATAGGTTGAAGAGGATAGGGCTTAATGGGGAACCTTGGGGTAATCCCAGACTTGATTTTCTTGGGCCATGGGTTTGTCCCAGTTTGTCTTTGACAAATAGCTCTCCATCATTTAGAAGGCAGAAAATCAAATTAGCCAGTTGGGTTGGAATGTTATACTTTAATAATTTGGAATAAAAGAGTGATATATTGACATTATCATAAGCAGAAGAGATATCTAGTAATATGCCAACAGTGTATTGATTTTGAGCGAAGCCTATTTGAATTGTTGAGGTGAGGTATATAAGGCATTCCGTACAACCTCTACCCCTTCTAAATCCTAGTTGTAGTGGATTAAAAATCTTATTATGTTCCACAATCCACTCTATTCTATTCTCTATAAGAGTTTCGAGCATTTTGCCTACACATGAAGAAAGAGCTATTGGTCTAAAGTTTAACGGATTATTACAATCTTTATCTTTTTTGATTATAGGTAAAATTACTGATTGTCTCCACTGAACAGGAACTATACCCGTTCTAAGACTTTCATTGAAAAGTTGAATTAATAACAAAGATCCAACAACGGGAAGATTTTTTAACATTGAGTAGGAAATCTGATCCAAACCAGGAGCCGAGTCAGATTTAATTGAGAGGGAGTTCTGATACTCGTCGAGAGCAAATGGCGGTTCTAGGGCTTGAGGAGATCTAACCAATACTTTATTGACAGCGGAAAGGGGGGTTAAGCAACATAGAATTTCGTGGGATATAGGAGTAGAGGGCAATTGTGTATATATTGAAGGTTTCGAAGCCGATACCTTATTAATTTTCTCCCACACAACTTTTAGAGGAGTGTTTCTATTTAATTTACTGCAAAATAGTCTGAAACTATTTTTACGTTTTGATTTTAGGAATTTTCTTGATTTGGCTATATTCTTTTTAGCCTCGATATAGTTTTCCATTGAGGGGGTATTTTTAAATTTTTTTAAGGCAGACACTCTCGCAGAGACGACTTCAGCACATAAGTCATCCCACCATGGAATGTGGTATTTGGAATTATTAGGAGGGTGAAGCCAAGGTATTGTTTCATCAGCTACCGATGATATGGAGTTAGTAAAAAATTCGTAATCTTCCCTGGGAGAAGCTAAGAAAATGCTGTTTAAATCGTTATGATAAGTAGACCAATCAGCTTTCTTTAGATTTCTTCTTTTACATGAATGCGGGGAAGATTGAGGACATACACCTATCTGACATATTATGGGGAAGTGGTCACTAGTTCCAGTATCTGAAATAGTGGACCACTTGCCCACACTGGCTGCCACATCGACTGATGCCATTGTTAGATCTACTACCGACTTACTGCGTCCTGGGGCCACCAGTCTAGTTGGGGACCCATCATTGAGAAATACTAGCTCAGGTTCCTCCAAAGAATCAAAAATAATCCTACCATTGTGACTGTCTCTAGAACTACCCCATGCCTTATGATTACAATTTAGATCACCCATGATTAAAAATGGCTTATTAAGTAATTTAACAAGGGAAAACCAGTTGGATTTGGAGATAGAGTTGTCTTGTGGACAGTATATATTAAGAATATTCAAATTAAAGTTAGGGAGAAATGTGAGTTGGAATTGGACATCATGATTGAAGCCTGGATTGGCAATTTGAATTTCCCTATAATCAATATTATTTTTGATAAGAGTAATTAATCCGCCATAGCCATCCTCTCGATCTTTTCTGATTATTTGATACCCTCTACATCTTATAACATGTTGGTTTGAGAGCCAAGATTCGCTAATAAGGATTATATCTGGGTTAAGGTTTTTTATAAGGATTTTTAGATTGTCAGAATTAGTGTTATACGAACGTATATTCCACTGAATAATAGTTATCGGAGTGTTAGGATTCATTATAAAGAGTATGTTTGCTAGACCAAGGAGTCAAAAGATCTCGAATCCTCAGGCTCGAGATCCTCTATTCCCCTCCGACCCTGGTTTACATTTGTATTGAAAGGTGATACACTTTTGTTTATGCTAGTCTTTAGATCTGCCATATTGTAAGGAATGGAGTATGATTTTGAGTTTATTAAGTCCCCAATGAAGGTCATGACGAGCTCCCTGTGAGATTGGTTCAGCATAGACATGGCCTGATTGAAATCCAAATGAAGTTGGGATAAAGATTGTGAGTTAGTGATTTGAGAATCAGAGTGAGCAGGATTGAATTTTGAAGTCGAAGGCTCATTTATTCTTCTACCTGATGGATTAACAAGTAGTCTTTGGTGGGAGATTTTATCATAACCTGTATTTTCTTGTATTGAAGGTCTTCTTCTTTTTGGTGGAGATTGAGTGACTTGACTAAAAGATTTTGAATATTGAGCTGAGGCTGCAGACCTCCTCTCCTGTGGTAAGATGCCATTATAATTATTCTGATCGCTATGTAAGGGGGGGAAATCGTTTATGTTTAAAGATGAAATATTATGGATCCTAGGAACCTGCTGACTTGCCTCATAGAAAGATAGATTAGAAAAGGACATTAGATCCTTAATATCTTTTTGTCTGACTCTCTCTCTACAATTACGACTATTTGATTCATGGTCAGAAGATTTGCAGAAAATGCAATATTTTGTACACGTGTTAGATGAAGAATCCTCATGAGAAGTTCCGCATCTAGCACATTTCTTTTTTCCTCTACATTGGTTCGTAGAATGGCCATAAAGTAAGCAATTTCCACATTGAAGAACAGGGCTGATGAATGGTGTGACCCTCATTGGTAGTTGATATATGGAAATTTCTTTAGGAATAGTTTTTCCTGAAAAAGTTATGCTAATAGTTCCCGTGGAGACAAATTCAACCTTTGAATCCACTTGTACTCTCCGGTTCATTCGCTTTACACTTAATATCTTACATAAAGCCAAGTTGGTTTCTGATGCCTCCTTTATTTCTTCCTCTGTGAATCTTTTATTAACTCCCCTTACTATACCCCTACAAGAAATCTGATGAAATGGAATGAACACGTCATACCCTAGGGCTTCCCAATCTTTCCTCACAACGAAATCGTTGGCTGCTTTTCTAGTGGCAAATAATACCCCTATCCTGTTTTTACCTTTTCTACTGATTTTCGTGATGTCTTTAATTTTTAAAACAGAAATAGATTTAGCTATACTTAACACGTGGTAATCTCCAATATTTTTATCCTGACCCTGGACAAATACTTCATAAGGACCTATGTCGGTCTCCGAAAATAGTATTTGTTTTTTTCCTTTAAGACTTTTCTGAATAATTGGAGGTTGAGATTGACATTCATGTTGGTTGATTTTATTAGGAGGGTCAGGTGGTGGAGGAGGATCGGGAGGAACTTCTTCCTCCATCTTATGCGGCAGACTGACGAATTTAAAATCTATGCCAGTCGATGCAAATTAGAAATTAACAGGGAAATATAGATAGTTTTGGCCCTTACCCTTTGGATGAGTCGTCCGTTCACCTCGAACGATAATCACAGATTTGTCTATTTTAAGTTTTCTTCCAAAAAATCAAATGTCAAACACAACAAAATTCACAACAGATATTCACTGCGAAAAGAAGCCGAGGCTGTTCATCCCAGCGGACCTCGACTTCTTATCAACGATAAATAAAAAATTAACAAGAATTAACAACTTGTTTTCACACTAAATTAGG
Source organism: Diabrotica virgifera virgifera (assembly GCF_917563875.1). Classification (NCBI taxonomy): domain Eukaryota; kingdom Metazoa; phylum Arthropoda; class Insecta; order Coleoptera; family Chrysomelidae; genus Diabrotica; species Diabrotica virgifera. The sequence goes on along the minus strand of NC_065444.1, from coordinate 165,662,268 downwards.
TTTGATGAGGTTTTTTTAGCAAAAATTAAAAACTGTCAACTGTGACGTTTTTTCTGGTTTGAAAAAAATCCCACTCTCCAAATAACAAGTTATTTTTTCATTTTTACTTAATTTATTTTATGTAACTAACCAACAAAATTTATTAGAACTAAATCGAACAAGTAGGTACAATATAACTGTCAACTGTAAAATATGAGTCAAATTATTAATGTAAACATTGTTAAATCAAAATACCAATTTACTGTTTTTTACCATTCTGCAAAATACAGAGTGTTTTATAAATAAATGTTAAAATGTATAGATACTTACGTAATAGAAAATAGATATTATACAGGGCGTCAATAAGTTCTATTTCATGAATGACATATGACGTTACTTTTACTTTTCCTCCCTAGGGAGAAAAAGTACAACTTTGCTCCCTACAATCAGGTCCGGAAAAGTATACTTTCGGTAGAGGTAGGTGAAAAAAAATATTATTTTCGAAATCTCGAAGTGCCTAAACTGAAGTTTAAACTTTATTTATCAGTTGTCGATAAGTAATTTGTTTATTTCATTTTAAAAGACATTGTTTTTTAGTTTTTAATGAAGCCCGATCACCCATCCTCTCATAAGTTCTTCATTAACAATAAAAAACAATGGCAAAATCACACATCGGCCAATATCTCTTTTTATATAATAATAAATATCTCTTTTTTTGAAATTTTAAGGTTTTTTAACATTCTACCGTGCGCGAATGGACTATACATGGTAGCCAGGCATTATCTTATCTAGTGCTTTTTCAGCAAAAATTTTTATTTGGCCGATTGATCTAATATCTAATTGCACACCCTGCAAAAAGTATGACGTTTAGTCTTTACGATATGGATAAGGAAAAACAATTGAGTGGTTGTCCGTAATAGTGAATATGGTATTCGTATTATATTTTTATCACCTTATAGGCGACATATTTCTTTAAAAGTTTCAATGCGATATTGTTATACACACAACACAAGAAGATTATTTTATGAAAGGTTGCTATTCTCAAAATCTAGACAATTGCTCAATTGTAATTAATTTCGGAGCGAAGGCGTCGTCTGATATTAGAAAAGAATGATATATTTTATTTTTACATTGTATAATAATTTATTATGACCTCTGAGTACGTGTCCAATAAATAAGTGTTCATATTTTTAATTCGGTATGTATGTTCATCGTATTGTTCATAATGCTGATAAATCCATTTTTCCAAATTTTTGTTACATATTTTTTTGTATCTCATAGTCTCTAAGCATATACCCGAACTAATATACAGGGTGTAACAAAAATACAGGTCATAAATAAAATCACCTATTCTAGGACCAAAAAGAGTTCTAATGAACCTGTACAAATATGCATATAAAAAAGTTACAGCCCTTTGAAGTTACAAAATGAAAATCGATTTTTTCCAATATATCGAAAACTATTAGAGATTTTTTATTGAAAATGGACATGTGGCATTTTTATGGCAGGAATATCTTAAAGAAAAATTATAGTGAAATTTGTGCACCCCATAAAAATGTTATGGGGGTTTAATTCCCTTAAACCCACCCAAACTTTTGTGTACGTTCCAATTAAATTATTATTGTGATACTATTAGTTAAATTCAATATTTTTAAAACTTTTTTGGTTCTTAGTATTTTTTCGACAAGGCAGTTTTTATCGAGTTGCGGCTTCTTTTCTAATATGTTTACGTACAAATTTTATGGGGGTTTTGTTCCTTTAAACCTCCCAAATGGTTGTGTACATTCCAATTAAACTATTACTGCGATACCATTAGTTAAACACAGTGTTTTTAAAACTTTTTTGCTTCTGTGTATTTTTTCGATAAGGCACATTTTATCGAGATGTGACTTCTTTTTTAATATGGTTTAAAATATACCTAAATATGTAAATCATAAATAAATTTTCCTATTATTATCAAATCTCCATAATGGTACTTAGCCATATCACAGATGAACATAACATATATGTGGCCATATACAAATGTGTGGTGGATTTGACAAATAATATGCAAAATATTTCGACAAATACTGACTTTTGGAAAAAGTACCAAGAGGCAAAGAAGTTTTTAAAGCATTGTGTTTAACTAATGGTACTACAATTATAATCAAATTGAAACGTACACAAAAGTTTGGGGGGGTTTAAAGGAACCAAACCCCCATAACATTTTTATCGGGTGTCTAAATTTCACTATAATTTTTTCTTAAGATACTACTGCCTTAAGAATGCCACATGTTCATTTTCAATAAAAAATCTCCAATAGTTTTCGATATATTGGAAAAAATCGATTTTCATTTTGTAACTTCAAAGAGCTGTAACTTTTTTTATGTGCATATTTGTACTAAGGTAAGTTAGGTTCAATCGAACTATTTTTGATCCCAAAATATGTGATTAAATTTATGACCTGTATTTTTGTTACACCCTGTATTATTCCATAAAACGACACTCAAACTGCAAGACGCAAGAGTCTCGCAGGCTTGGTCTTGTTCTTGCTCAAGTCTTGCACGGTCAGTCTTGGTCTTGGTCTTGCTAAAATAAGGCGGTCTTGTTCTTGGTCTTGGTCTTGCTAAAACGCAAGAACAAGGCCAAGACTGCAAGACCAAGACCGATTTTGGGCAACACTATAACAAACACATTCAAGTGAACCGGGAATACTATCAACGTGAAAGGAATGCCAAAAATACAGACTTAATAGATATCAAGGCTTTGATTGAGTTATTATATCTAGTTCTCAAATATAGCCGATTAAACTGTGAGGTATTATAGGACAAAAAAGAAACAGGCGTTTTGTGCGTGTGGGCTTTCAGTCCGTACCAGAAAAATTATGTTCTAAAACTGGAAGCGAGCATCGAAATATTGTGGTGTTGATATTATGTGGTAAATATACAATGTTTGAAATACAGTTCGAACAATCACAGGCGTTTAAAACGCATTTTGGGCTGCGACAGGGAGATGCGCTGGCGTGTCTCCTTTTCAACATAGCTCTCGAAAAGGCGGTCAGAGAAGCCCTAATAGACAACAGAGGAAACATTTTTAATAAATCATCCCAAATCTTGGCATATTATGCAGATAATGTAGACCTAGTTGCCCGCATAACACGCAAGCTAGAAGAAATGTATACCACCTCTTCAAATGCCTAAAAGATATGGGCCTGCAAGTAAACGAGGTGACAACTAGGATGATGGCATCAACACCCAAAAATAAAGCCAAAAACATCGGTCACCAGTTTACAGTTGATATATCTACCTTTGAAGTGGTGGAAAAATTCATATACTTAGGCTCCCTGATCACCAAGGAGAACGTCATGACGGAAGAAATCAAGCGAATGATAATCCTAGCAAGCAAATGCTATTTTGGACCGAGTAGACATACGAAAAGCAGAAGCTTAAGCCAAAAAAACAAAATAATCATATACAAAACCGTTATACAACCAGTGTTGATATATGGATCGGAATCAACTATTCTAAATGGGAAATAAGCTACTGAACTATCTTTCAGTAAAATCGTCCCAGGAAAGCAACTCATAAATATTGTCAATATCAAGTATTCTACTTTAAAATGTATAATGTATGTCTAAATTGCCGATATAAATGGGTCAGGTTAAATTGCATTATTAGAAGGATTATTTACTAAGCAACATTTTTTATAAGCAATTTATTAATATTTTGTATTTTGACAACGACATCCGATGTGGACGTCGAAACGGTAATAAAATGATTTTTTTAGTTAAATTGTGGCTTATTTCCTATTTAGAATAGTTGATTACAAAAATGCCACAAGAAAATAGCTTCATAACAACATATGGGTGACATGGACCATCTCCAAGGCAGATGAAAACTTTCTGCTTATATTTGAATGAAGGATCCTGAGAGGAATATTCGTTGGCATCTACGAAAATGTGTTTAGAGGAGGAGGTGTACAAATACGAGGTATATGATAGATGATAGATATAAACATATATTTGGTGGTAAAGACATAGTATCTCTTATAAGAATAGGAAGACTAAGATGGGCAGGACATCTAGCAAGATCACAGCAGAACAACCCTCCTAGAAGAATCCTTATGTCCAACCTGTGGAAAGTAGAAATAGGAAAAGGCCAACTCAGATGGCAGGATGGTGTAGATGAGGATGGAATTAAAATAGGCGCAGCAAACTGGCAGCGGTTGGCAATGGATAGGACTGACTGGCTTAATAGACTTTGGAAGGTCGAGGCTTTTTCATAGGGCTGTAGAACCATTGATAATGAAATGATGAAATATAAAATGCATTTCCCTAGCCTAGATAATCTAAGCCCTTGGGTTTAACACTCAAATCAACAAGAATCCACAATAAAATAATATTTTTCCAAACTGACTAAAATTTTACAGAAATACTATCACTGGACTACTTATTACTTTAAACTTGATTAATATACTTGCCTTTCCAATTGCTACCTCCCAAAATGCCACAATAAAACAACAGATTAACAGTGTCTTCATGTCTGGGCGTATTAGAAACAGAAATACACTCTCTGTATTGTAACTAAGATGAGGCAGGAGTATTAATAATAGTAATAATACCGACTTGGTATTATATTATATAGGTATTTAAACGCCAACCATTAACGCCAATTTCAATTAAGCAGGCAATTATATTTCAGAAAATTGGCGAATTATTATTATGAACCATATGTTTGCGTGCTAAGGGCTTATTATATTAGTTTTGACTCAAATTACTAGCAAATATTCTTGTACTGATTGAAAAACAATAATTGCAATTGTACATTTAGCGGTAGTTCGCAATAATAAAAAAATTAACCTACAATAAAAGAATAAATTGCATCAACACGCAAGTAGGTACACGCAAGTAAATAATAGGAACGTATTGAACAGGTACTATTTTTGATGGATTCGGCCATTACTTGATGGAAATTCATTTTATCTAACAAAAAAAATTTAAAACTTGTTTTCATCTTCTTCTTTTTCTTCTTTAGCATATTTCTATGAAACTTTGGACATAGGCCTTCCCCAAATCTTTCCATAACTGTCTGTCCTTGGCTGAGCTTTTCCAATTAGTTCCTACAGCTTTTATAATATCGTTCTTTCATCGCATCTGAGGTCTTCCTCTTCCTCTTCTTCCGGTCCACGGTCTCCAGTTTTGTATTTCAGCATTCCATATTTAATCTTCCTGTTTCGTATTGTAGCCCGCAAATCTCCACTTTAACCCTGTTATCTGTTCAGTTACATTTTTTAGTTTTGCTTTCTCTCTTATCCATTTGTTTGATTTTCTGTCGAGCGGTTTTATTCCCAACATGGATCTTTCCATTTTGATTTGAATTATTTCTATTTTGTTTATGTTGGCCTTTATTAATATCCATGTTTCTGAGCCGTAAATCAGAACAGAAAGGATGCACTAATCCAATACATGGGTTTTTAGGTATTGTTGTATCTCTGTGCTTTTTAGTATCCATCTTAACTTTCAAAATGCTGCTTACGCCAATCTAATTCTTCTTTGTACTTCAATTGTTTGGTTCTCTTTATTGTCTTTGATTATTTGACCCAAGTATACATATTTGTCAAGAAATTTTATATTTAGGTTATTTATATTTATATTATTTATTCTAGGATTCTAGGATACCGAGGATGTATCGTCGCAAAGGAAATGCAGAAAATAAAAAACAGAGGTCTGAAAAAGACGAATTTGCCACACCCTCCAGACAGAAGGTCAAATGAAATCAAGTCAAATGCTGGTGAAAGAAAACAAGCACAGAAAGTTACTAGTAATAAGACATATAGTGCGGTAACAAAAGGTCGCAATGAAAATTATCAGAATGAAAATATTGAATGGGTTGCATATGTGAGTCCATATTAAATATAGTAATGAAACACAGACTTACTCACAATCATTTAATTATACTTTGACGACCGGTTTCGATCTCTACAATATACAGATCATCTTCAGGTCGGCGTTACAAGTAGTTAAATGCTACAATAAGAGAAAACTTGTGTTAGACCAGTGTCTGATTGAAGAGATGTTAATAGAAAGCCAAATTTAAAAAAAAAATTTTTATAAAATTTTTTGACATAAAGGTTTGCAACTGTTGACATTTCAGAATATTGGTATATACAAAGTCAAACCTATGAGTAAAAATGCTCATAGTCATGTATGTGCAAATGGGTGCATACAGTTTGAATTTGTTGAAATTAACATTTTTAACCATTAAAAAACAAAATAAACATAAACTGACTTAAATATGCTTCCAAATTCAAAGTAGTAATAATAAAAGAGATAGTAATATTGTTCTAATCTACTTACATGCCGTTACAAGGATTGCGTTGCAACTTAGTTGTTGTCATATTAGTACGTCCAAATTATGCTAATTGGTTTGTTGGGATAGTGATAGGGTAAACAGACATGTTACGTAGGTTAAAACACAGTAAGATTTAGTAAGTTAAAACACAGAATCTTACTGTGTTTTAACCTACGTAACATGTCTGTTTACCCTATCACTATCCCAACAAACCAATTAGCATAATTTGGACGTACTAATATGACAACAACTAAGTTGCAACGCAATCCTTGTAACGGCATGTAAGTAGATTAGAACAATATTACTATCTCTTTTATTATTACTACTTTGAATTTGGAAACATATTTAAGTCAGTTTATGTTTATTTTGTTTTTTAATGGTTAAAAATGTTAATTTCAACAAATTCAAACTGTATGCACCCATTTGCACATACATGACTATGAGCATTTTTACTCATAGGTTTGACTTTGTATATACCAATATTCTGAAATGTCAACAGTTGCAAACCTTTATGTCAAAAAATTTTATAAAAATTTTTTTTTAAATTTGGCTTTCTATTAACATCTCTTCAATCAGACACTGGTCTAACACAAGTTTTCTCTTATTGTAGCATTTAACTACTTGTAACGCCGACCTGAAGATGATCTGTATATTGTAGAGATCGAAACCGGTCGTCAAAGTATAATTAAATGATTGTGAGTAAGTCTGTGTTTCATTACTATATTATCAGAATGATAAATATCAAAAAAAAAACAGAGATTGAAAACGAAACAGAACAAACCCTACAAATGATATTACAGGAGTTAAAAAAATTAAATGAAAGGGTCACTTCCCTGGAATATAGAGCTCAGGGTGCTATTCCAAAGGTAAGAAATGGCTAGTGAGTTTAGAATTGTCGCATGGAATGCCAACGGGTTGCTTAATCATCAACAAGAACTACAAGCAATCCTTGACATCGAAAAAATTGATTTGTTTCTTGTCTCTGAAACGCATTTCACAAATCAATCCTACATCAAATTTAAAGGATATAAGATATATCATACAATACACCCTGAAAATGCGGCCAAAGGAGGCAGTGCAATCATCATAAAGGATAATATATATATATATATATATATATATATATATATATATATGTCATCATGAAGAGTTGGAATATAAAACTGAACATATTCAAGCCACTATAGTACACATAAAAACTAAAACTTTTAAAATAAACATAAGTTCAATATACTGCCCACCTAAGCGTTCCAATAAAAAAGAGCAGTGTAATGAATTCTTGAAAAGCTTAGGGGAAAGGTTCATTAAATTGGAGGTGACTTCAATGAAAAGAACACACACTAGGGCTCTAGAATCACTACTACTAAGGGAAAGGAGCTTTTGTTAGCCATTAAAGAACAGAGGTGTCAAGCACTATCAACTGGTAGACCAACCTACTGGCCTACGGATAGAAACAAGACCCTGATTTAATAGACTTCTTTATTATTAAGAATATTTCAACTAATTTCATAGACATTAATTACTGTTGGGACATAAATTCTGATCATTCCCCTATAGTACTAACCATCAGTGACAGGATTATTAAGAAGCAAAGTAACCCCACATTAACAAATAAATGGACGGATTGGGTAAGTTTTAAGCTAAGCCTTGAAGAGAGAATAAATCTAAGTGTACCAATACAAAACGCAGAGCAATTAGATAAAGAAGCAGAATTATTGGTGAAAAATATCCAGCAAGCAGCATGGGAAAACACTCCTACGCTGAAACCTAGGCTAAAAGGAAACAATTATCTAAAGGAAATAAGGAACATGATAATTGAAAAAAGAAAACTGAGAAAAATTTGGCAACAAACAAGGTCTCCTCAAGATAAGACTAAACTAAATCGTGCAAGTCAATAACTCAAAAGAACTATCCTACAATTAAAGAATGACTCGATTAACTCTTACTTATAGGAGCTAACAGATGACGGTAGTACAGATTATTCCTTATGAAAAGCTACTAAAAGACTGAAAAGACCTATTATGCACTCTCCTCCTATTAAACTAGAAAATGGTAACTGGGTCAGAAATAGTGCACAAAAAGCAGAGCTATTTGCCATACATCTTGACAATACATTCAAACTAAATGAACCTCAAGGGAATGAAGAAAGATGGGAGGAACCTGTTCAATTAGAAGAAGAAATTCGGCTAAGTACACCAAAAGAAGTGCTTGAAGAAATAAGGGAAAATATTAATCCGAAGAAAGCTCCGGGCTATGATCTAATTACGCGTGAGCTGTTGAAAAATCTTCCCCGAAGAGCTATCGTAAAATTAACAAACCTATTTAACAGTGCACTCAAATTAAAATATGTACCAATGATATGGAAGATGGCGGAAGTCATTATGATTCCTAAACCAGGAAAACCAGCACATGAGGTTTCGTCATACAGACCGATATCTCTGCTTCCTGTAATATCGAAGCTGTTTGAGGAACTGCTCCTTAAGCGAATAACACCAATTATTGAAGCAAGGTATTTGATACCGACACATCAATTCGGATTTAGAAATAAGCATTTAACAATTGACCAAGTGCACAGAATCACAAATATTGTCGAAAGATCCCTAGAAGAAAAGAAAGTCTGTTCAAATGTATTCCTTGATGCTGCACAGGCTTTTGATAAAGTCTGGCATGAAGGCTTAACATACAAACTAAAATGTTTTTTACCTATACAGTACTCAAAACTTTTACAGTCATACATAAAGAACGACATTTTAGAATTAAGCAAGAAGACTGTTTTTCAGACTTAAAAGAAATTAAAACAGGTGTTCCACAAGGCAGTGTGTTGGGTCCGGTCCTATACCTACTATACACGTGTGATATACCTGTGCTGGAAGACAACGCAGTTGCCACCTTTGCTGATGATACAGCTATTCAAACAGTAGGGACGACAAGTGAAGAGGCGACCAACAAGGTCCAAATAGCAGTTAACCAAATCTATAAGTGGACATAAAAATGGAGAATCAGGCTGAATCAAGCTAAATCTCTCCATGTTAATTTCACCAACAAAAAAATACAATATATACCAGTAATAATCAACAATATCCTAGTACCATATGCAGATACTGCTAAGTATTTGGGTTTAACATTAGATGCAAAACTACGCTGGAAGGTGCACGTTAAGAAAAAAAAGGGAAGAACTAAATATAAGATATAAAAGAATGTATTGGCTAATTGGAAGAAACTCCACATTGTCGATGCATAATAAGTTACTAATTTACAAACAAATATTAAGACCTGTATGGACTTATGGATGCCCACTATGGGGGTGTACTAGACCAAGTAATATAACAGTAATACAAAGATTCCAGAACAAAATACTAAGAAATATTGTAGATGCTCCTTGGTATGTTACAAACAGTGATATCCATAAGGAACTAGAAATGGAAACTTTGGATATAATCATCAAGAAGATGGCAGGAAGTCACGAGCAACGACTTCACATGCACGAGAATATTGAGGCAATCCAGCTCCTCGATACTACTGGGCAAGTTAGAAGACTGAAGAGGACAAAACCTTATGAACTAGTTTAAGTGATATGTGATAGTGAAAAGCAGTGCATAGTGCTTGTGCACGTTAGTGTGTATGCTAGAATAGTGCACTATCTTGTTAGGTTAGATAAGAGACGCTATGGGGTAAGCTCTTAATTTTAAGGAACAGTAATAATTTAGGTTAGATTAAAATTGCTCATTGGTCAAGTATGACCAGATTTTAATTGTAATAATCATCATCGTAGTGATGATTATGGGAAAAAAACATTTATTCTCTCATTTGTATTTGTCACGATTTTTGTTTTACTCATGTTCATTTTTAATCCCATCTTCTCTAATGTTTGTGCTAGTTAAGTCAGCATTGTGGCTAATTATTCTTATTTGCTTGTAATAAGAACAACATCATCGTAATATCTGAGGTCATTTGAGTTTCTTTCTGTTTACGTTGATGCCCAGGTCTTCCCATTGTAGTTTTTTAACCTTCGGATAACCAAGGAGGTAAATTTTGACTCCAGTGCATGTTTTTATTTAATAAATTCAGAAATATTTTCAATTTTTAACTCATAATTTTTTTATTTGACTTCAATATCATTCTACATACTCTTATTTTTTGTAATAAAAAGGGAAAGGGGGTTTAAAGCTAAACCCACAATGGACTCAACGAGTCTCCTTGAAGCAGGCCCCGGTTGATTGCGATATTTTCCGTTTCGATATTGTTTTCACCAGGTATTTGGAGGTGAAATTTATTCTTTCTATTTCTCATTATATGCCTTAAAAAGGTCATTATGTTATCATCGAATTTGTATATTCTCAATATATCTATAAGCCATTCATGCGGTACTGAATCAAAGGCTTTTTGTAGTCAATAAAGGCAGTAAAAAGGTTCCTTTTTTTAGCAAATGTCTGGTTAGAAATGACTGAGTCGATGATAAGTTGTTCTTTGCAACCCATGGAACCCTTAGCGCATCATTTCTGTTGAGGCTCTATGATATTGTTTAGAGCACAGTGTTGGTAGATACGCCGGGTTACACAGGATCTGACTAATTTATACAAAGTTGAAAGACAAGTAATGGGGCGGTACTTTGCTGGATCTTGGGTGTTATTCTGATCCTTTGGTACTAAGTAAGTGGTTCCCTGAGTTAAAAATTATGGTATTTCCTGCGGATTAGAAATAACATGGTTAATTATTGTTGATAAGAACTCATGAATACACCAAAACTTTTTAAGCCAGAAGTTTTGAACTCCGTCTGGTCCAGGGGATTTCCAGTTATGAAGCTCTTTGATGACATTTGAGACCTCTTCAGTCGTGAAAGGTTCGTAGTTAGCAGTAACGTATTGGTGACAGTTGTGCGTCGTATTTTTTATCCAGCCAGCACTGTTGTTAAAAGCGTTGCCCTTTGTTAATATCCACGTTTCTGAGCCGTAAGTCAGAACAGGAAGGATGCACTAATCAAATACATGGGTTTTCAGTTATTGTTGTATCTTTGTGCTTTTTAGTATCCATCTTAACTTTCAAAATGCTGCTTACGCCAATCTGATTCTTCTTTGTAATTCAATTGTTTGGTTTTCTTTATTGGCTTGGACTATTTGACCCAAGTATACTTATTTGTCAACAACTTTAATATTTACGTTATTTATATTTATATTTATTCTGTCATTTTTATTTGTCACGGTTTTTGTTTTACTCATGTTCATTTTTAATCCCATCTTCTCTGATATTTGTGCTAGTTGAGTCAGCATTGTGGCTAATTATTCTTAGTTGCTTGTATGTAATAAGAACAACATAATCGTAATATCTGAGATTATTTGAGTTTCTTTCTGTTTATGTTGATGCCCAGGTCTTCCCATTGCAGTTTTTTAACCTTCGGATAACCAAGGGGGTAAATTTTGACTCCAATGCAGGTTTTTATTTAATAAATTCAGAAATATTTTCAATTTTAAACTCATATTTTTTTTATTTGATTTCAATATCATTTTACATACTCTCATATTTAATAATAAAAAAATCCCCTATATTTTACGAAAAAAAAAAAAATATATTTTCTGAATTTGCGGTTAAAGACTAACTCCCTTGGCCTTCGATGTTCCAATTTTATATTAAGTAAACACCGTCTATTAGGTGGAAATGTATATAAGAAACATTCCAATATTGAAAAAAAATTGTTTGTTAAACCTATATAGCCACGTAAATTAGTGTAATTTTAAAATTTCTTTAGTTCTAATGGTAGGAGAGCCCAAGCGGGGATTTTTGCAATTACTCGATCGCCTCAGATTATCTAGACAAGGCGAAAACGGCATGTTCGTTAGAAAAAATATTCCCATGAGATTTTTTTGCACAATCACATTCGTGAGACTTCCCAGAATATGGTTCAAGAAGTCGCCCACGTGAAAAGTGGTCCAAATTTTTTTAACAATTTTTTTTAATCAAATTGTTAAAAGTAGTATTTTTGGCCCGTACAAATTTTTGTTAGGTTGCTTGGACTATTCTGGACAACAAGGGTCTCTTATAATTTTTCTCTAAAGTTGATCGTTTTTGAGTTATAAACAATTTAAAATTAAAAAAAAAAACGAAAAATGTCGATATTCAAGGCTTAGTAAATTGGTTAAAAGGTATTATTATGAAAGTCAGAAAGTGACTAAATCAAAGTTTAAAACCCCCCCTACAAGATCCTGAAGAAATGTTTGTCATTATTTTATTACTAAGCTGTTATTTTTAAGTAATAATAATGAGCGCTTGCACGTATTAAGCGGTCGTCTATGGTGAGTGCGAGAGAGTTGCCATTCCGGTAGTCCAATGGGGCATCTTACTCGCACTCACATTTACAGCCGCGTCAATACGATTTTACGGCTTATTGTTACTAATTAAAAATAACAGCTTAGTAATAAATTAATGGCACAAGTTCCTTAGAATCATGTAAGGGGGGCTTTAAACTTTGATTTAGTCACTTTTCGACTTTCATAATAATAATTTTTAACCGAGTTATTAAGTCTTAAAAATGGCCATTTTCTCGTTTTTCAAAATTTAAATTGCTTATAACTCGAAAACCATCAACTTTAGAGAAGAATTACAAGAGACCTTTTTTGTCCAGAATGGTCTAAAAAATCTTAAAAAAAAACAAAAATAATAATTTTTGCAATTTGATTAAAAAAAAATTGTTAAAAAATTTGGACCACTTTTCGCGTGGGCGACTTCTTGACCCTTTCTGGGGTGTATTACAAATGTGATTATGCAAAAAAATCTCATGGGAATATTTTTTCCAACGAACCCGCCGTTTTCGCCTTGTCTAATCATATATGGTGAGAAACCTGGTACCCTGTAGATGTGCCTCTACCATGTATTGGCTCTTAACACAGTTAACACAAGGAAGTTCGTTAAGAGAGGCCCGAAAAAATCTCTATGCTTAAAAATACTCGAAATTGTCAGATTAAGATAAGGTAAGTTAGGTACATGCAAGAGAGTGTATATTTCAAAAATCTGACGATTTGAGCGGGGTAAGGAAATGGGCTAGTCAAAAAGTTTCACAAAAAAAGCGAATATTTCGCGAAATGAACGTCAGATCGAAAAATTAAAAAATACGTCTTCTATTTTAAAAAAATACGTATATTTTTCAAAAGTCTATCGAATGGTACTAAACATGACCCCACGGAGAGTGTGGGGGTAAATTTAAAATTTTAAATACAAACCCCGCGATATTTCGCAAAATCAACATCAAATCTAAAAAGTGCAAAATATACTTTCAAAATATTTTTTAAAAATCTATCGAATGGAACCAATCACGACCCCCACGGAGGCGGGAGGGGTTACTTTAAAATCTTAAATGGGACCCCCAAATTTTAATTGCAGATTTTGATTCTTGACGTAAATATAGGCAACTTTTATTCGAAACAGTTTTTCGAATTATGGATAGATGGCGCTATATTCAGAAAAAACCATTATTGGAGATGGAAAATTAAAGTAAAAAATGGCAAGCGTTCACTAAAATGGAAAATTTTACTTAAATTTTTTTGATTTTGGGACCTAATAATCACAACCCAATAGGTCCCCATAACGCTCGAGTGACTGCAAATTTAGCATATTTTGCTCCCCTCCTATAAGTTCAGAATGATGATTCCTGTTTTTATTCAGTTGTAATTAAAAATATGTCTTACTAATGTTTATTTATCATTTATTGATACAATAATAACATTAAAATTACGAATACAATATTTTATCACTTAAATATTTAAGCCCGCTGCGGCATCGGAAGATAAAGTCCGATTTGAATAATTTTTATTTTGTTTTTCTTTTATTTTTCCAATCCTAACTTTTCCGCACTATAGCGACACGGAATTATCAACTTGACTTTTTTCGGACCACTATAACAAATAAATTTCAAAAAGTCATCAGATGGGATATAAGGAAATACAAACATTACTAATAGTCTAAGAGCTGTGAGACATTTTTGAGTAGGTATTTTAGGCAACCTGAAAATTTTTCAGGTGACTCCTCTATGATAGCCTAATACAAAAATGCCGGTCTGGCTGGAGGGTAGCGGTTATTTTCCCCAAAAATCCCCCCCAAATTAAAAAAAAAGGGTAAAAGTTGTTATTACAAAAATATCATTGATATGACTTGAAAGTAAATTTAAATATTCAAATATACAGAAAATAAACAGGCCAGGCGATTTGAGGGTGATTTTAACTCTGCAAGATACTTGCATGGGCGCCCCAGGATTATTTTCAGGGGGTGCATCTGAATTTCAGAAGATTTCATCTGAATCTGTACATACTATTAACGAGTATAAAATATACAACTATACATGCATATCTATGTACATTCCTTCCGGACAGGGAGGTGCAATTTTTATTTTGACAGAGTATTTTTTAAATAAAAAAAAAAATCCTAAAAAAGACAGGTTTTTTTTGGTGAAATTTTCCAATGGCCATGTGACCAAACAAATTACGCATGAATATGAATGAAAAGCGCTATAGGTAAGCAGCAGTGTGAGAAAGAGCGTATACCGATAGCTGTTTGCGTCCTCCGTTGTAGCTGAGCGAGTCCGTTCGCTCGAGAAAATCACGTGACCTGGCAATATCCATGTTGTTGTGCCTAGAAACGTTAGAGTAATTATTATATATTATAGTTTTTTAAGTAATTTTTCTTAATTAAAGGAAAATAATACGTACTATACAATAGATTTTACAAATATGATAGAAAAAGACAAATTTATTATTATAAATATATAGGTAGAAAAGTATAAAACTATAAACTAAATTAATTCTGTGTCCAAATATTGTACTTCCTCTTCAAACTCCTCATCTGGGCTTAAACGTTCATTCTCTTCTTCTTCGTCAGACTCCCATCGAGACTCAGATTCCTCTTTTACATGATCTCTAAATAGTTGTAATATGTATTTAGAATTAATTAAAAATTAATCAGTGATTAATTAATTGAGTTGCTACGTATTCTCTGTCCTTTTATAGGGAGTCGAAGCCTGGACAATCACGGGCGCATCTGAAGAAAGACTTGCCATTTTTGAGATGTGGTGTTATCGAATAATGTAAAAAATATCATGGACACAACACTTAACAAACAGGGAAATATTAAGAAATATGAAAAAGGCAAAAGAAATACTCAACTCTATGAAGGAAAGAAAAATGAGCTAAAATAAATATACATTCTCTTCTTCTTCGTCAGACTCCCCTAGAGACTTAGATTCTTCTACCTGATCTGTAAATAGTTGTAATTTGTATTTAGAATTAATGAAAAATTAATTAGTGCTTAATTGATTGAGTTGCTACGTATTCTTACTTATACAGGGTGTAACGAAAATACAGGTCATAAATTAAATCACATACTCTAAGACCAAAAATAGTTCGAATGAGCCTAATTTACCTTAGCACAAATATGCATAAAAAAAAGTTATAGCCCTTTGAAGTTACAAAATGAAAATGGATTTTTTCGAATATATCGAAAACTATTGGAGATTTTTTATTGAAAATAGACATGTGACATTCTTATGGCAGGAACATCTTAAAAAAGAATTATAGTGAAATTTGTGCACTCCATAAAAATTTTATGGGGGGTTTGTTCCCTTAAACCCCCCCAAACTTTTGTGTACGTTCCAATTAAATTATTATTGTGGTACCATTAGTTAATATCAATATTTCTAAAACTTTTTTGCCTCTTAGTATCTTTTCGATAAGGCAGTTTTATCGAGTTGCGGCTACTTTTTTAATATGTTTACATAAACATTTTATGGGGGTTTTGTTCCTTTAAACCCCCCAAATGTTTGTGTATGTTCCAATTAAACTTTTACTGCGGTAGTATTAGTTAAACAAAGTGTTTGTAAAACTTTTTTGCCTCTTTGTATTTTTTCGAGAAGGCATTTTTTATCGAGATAATACTTCTTTTTTAATATGATTCAAAATATACCTAAAAATGTAAATCATAAATAAATTTTCATATTATTACCAAGTCTCCATAATCGTACTTAGCCATATACAAATATGTGGTGGATTTGACAAATATTCAAAATATCTCGATAAAAACTACTTTTCGAAAAAGTACTAAGAGGCCAAAAAGTTTTTAAAATATCGTATTTAACTAATGGTACTACAATAATAATTAAATTGTAACGTACACAAAAGTTTGGGGGGGTTTAAAAGAACAAAACCCCCATAAAATTTTTATGGTGTGTCCAAATTTCACTATAATTTTTTCTTAAGATACTACTACCATAAGAATGCCACATGTCTATTTTCAATAAAAGGTCTCCAATAGTTTTCGATATATTGGAAAAAATCGATTTTCATTTTGTAACTCCAAAGGGCTGTAACTTTTTTTATGTGCACATTTGTACGAAGGTAAGTTAGGTTCAATCGAACTATTTTTGGTCCCAGAATATGTGATTCAATTTATGACCTGTATTTTTGTTACACCCTGTGTAACCAATGCTTAATACTTTTCCTTATATAGTACGTAAATCGTTCAGCTGGACATAGGGAACATACGTTGTATATATTTAGATACATAAATACATACATTGTATTATATTAAGATATTTGTGGCAACTGAGCTCTCTCGATGACAATATGGTTGTTAGCCTTAAGGGGCACTAACACAAATAAACGTCAAAATATGACAATGTAGTAGCTAAATATTTTTGGCCTAAGGGTATGGGAAAACTGTTTAGCTTTGAAATGATGCAGTTTTTAAATAAAAAATATTTTAAAAATTAAAGTAAAATTATTAACTTATTAATCATAAACTTTGTTTTTGATTTATTTATGGGCAGCCTTGCTTCAAAACTCACCTATTATATTCGTTCTAACAGCTCTATTGCACCAAAAACTCGTACTCCAACAGAAGCTTCAACTAACACAGGTTAGCTCAGTTGCCATAATTCTCTCAATGTATATTCCCTATGTCCAGCTGAATGATTTACGTACTGTATAATCAATCACATCACGTTTTTAATTCTTAGTATATGACCAAAGTAGCTCATGTTTCTTTCCTTCATAATGTTGAGTATTTCTTTTGCTTTTTTCATCTTTCTTAATGTTTCCGTGTTTGTTACGTGTGTCCATGATACACTTAACATTATTCGATAACTCCACATCTAAATAACGGCAAGTCTTTCTTCAGGACGGAGAATTTGTAGCAACTCAACTAATTAATCACTAATTAATTTTTAATGAATTCTAAATACATATTACAACTATTTACAGATCATGTAGAAGAGGAATCTGAGGCTCGGGGGGAGCCTGACGAAAAATAAGAGAATGAATATTTAAGCTCAGATGAGGAGTTTGAAGAAGAAGTACAAGATTCGGACACAGAATTAATTTAGTTTATAGTTTTACACTTTTCTACCTATATATTTATAATAATAAATTTGTCTTTTTCTATCATATTTGTAAAATATATTGTATAGTATGTATTATTTTTCTTTAATTAAGAAAAAGTTACTTAAAAACTATAATAACTATAATAATAATTACTCTGACGTTTCGAGAAACAACAACATGGATATCGCCAGGTCACGTGATTTTTATCGAGCGAACGGACTCGCTCAGCTACAACAGAGGACGCAAATAGCTATCGGTATACGATCTTTCTCACACTGCTGCTTACCTATAGCACTTTTCATTTATATGCACGCGTAATTTTTTTGATCACCTGTCAGTTGGAAAATTTTACCAAAAGAAACCTGTCTTTTTTAGAATATTTATTTTTGATATTAAAAAATACCCTTTCAAAATAACTCCCTGTCCGGAAGTAATGTACATAGCTATGCATGTATAGTTATATATTTTATACTCGTTAATAGTTTGTACAGATTCAGATGGAATCTTCTGAAGTTCAGATTCATCCCCTGAAAATATTCCTGGGGCGCCCATGCAAGTATCTTGCAGAGTTAAAGTCTCCCTCAAATCGCCTGGCCAGTTTATTTTCTTTATATTTGAATATTTAAATTTACTTTAAAGTCACGTCAATCATATTTTTTGTAATAACAATTTTTACTCTTTTGTTTAACTTTGGGGGTATTTTTGGGGAAAATAACCGCTACCCTCCAGCCAGACCGGCATTTTTGTATTAGGCTATCATGGAAGAGTCACCTGAAAAATTTTCAGGTTGCCTAAAATACCTACTCAAAAATGTCTCACAGCTCTTGGACCATAAACAAAATCTCTATAGATATAATTTTCAATGTTTTTCTGAAGCTATTTGCTTGTGGCATTTTTATAATAAACAATTTTTAATGGAAATAAGCCACAATTTTACCAAAAAAATGATTTTATTATCGTTTCGAAGCCCAAATCGGGTTTCGTTGTCAAAATAAAAAATACTACTAAAATAAATAAAAATGTTGCTAAGTAAAAAAATTCTTCGAATAATTTATTTAATCTGACTCATTTAAATTGGCAATTCAGACGTATATTATACATTTAAAAGTATATTATAAATATTGGCGATATCATTTTAAAATCTTCTACTTTAAATGTATAATATACGTCTGAATTGCCAATATAAATGCGTCAGATTAAATAAATTATTAGAAGAATTTTTTTACTTAGCAACAACATTTTGATTTATTTTAGTAGTATTTTGTATTTTGACAACGAAACCCGATTTGGGCTTCGAAACGTTAATAAAATCATTTTTTTGGTAAAATTGTGGCTTATTTCCCATTAAAAATAGTTTATTATAATATTCAAATTTTTGCTCCTGCCTCCAGCCTCCATTTACAAATGACATTCACAGAAACGTAAAAAATTGAATAAAATTGTTGATTAAAATTAAATCCAGTTTTATAAGAGTCTCAATTTAGGCTTTCCGATCAGAGCTAATATTCCGCATAACCCTATATTTTACGTGCTGGAATTGCAATTCTGGCAGTGTTTTATATGGCCTATAAAGAAATATAAATGTGTTGGTCACAACTGTTGAATGTGTTTGAAATGGGATTATTATTGATAATAAATGTTTATCGAATCCACACAATCATTTAGAGTTTTCAGTTTATGAATTTTGCCCGTGAGAAATCCAAACAATATATTTGGTTTAACCTGTTATTTGTACTTGAAATAATAGTATACCGTTTTAGAGACGAAATGTTAATGGTAATTTCCGTATTGTTTACATTTTTGTGAGAAATCAAATTTTCTGAAATATTATTAGGGATAAACAATGTAGAAAAAAATTACATTTATCGAAATACATTTGTTTAATACTTACCGTCTAGACATCGATATTTTATATAACAAAAACGTACATACTACATACTACATACGTCCCAGAAAGCGGCAGTTCTCGCCAGTGGCGCACAACCCCACTACATGCGACATTATAAAATATATACACGAAATTTTCTAAACCTGACTGAATTGAAAAATGGGCAAAATCCCATCTTACAGTTTGGGAAAAGACTCGCTCATCCATATGTCAACCATCCATTTTGGTCCAAGGGTATGAATTTTACGGCCCTCCCCATTTGGGGTCTGTTTTTCGTTTTCGTCCCCATAACTACCAAAAGTTTCAAAAATTGAAGTCCAATCTCTACGGTCCAATCTCTACTGCTTAAAGGCACTTATCCAAAACGGTGGGACGCAGGTGCTCACAGGACACGGGTATTTTAGAGCCTACCTCTTTAGGTTTGGAAAGGCTGATACTGATGAATGTCTATACTGCGGACACCCGGACATCGTTACACATACGATGCTAGAGTGCAACAGATGGATAATAGAAAGGAACAGAATGGAAAGAGAGACAGGTGTGAATTTTGTGACAGTGCGAGAAATGATTGAGAGAATGACTGAAAATAAATCTGGTTGGACTAGTATACACAACTATATCTGTGTAGTGATCAAGAACAAAGAAGAGGAGGAAAAACAGCTGTACCAACGATAGGGGTGAGAGGGAATTATATTGTAAGAAGAAGTTAAAGGGAATAAGTTTTGATGAGAGGCGAATAGGTGAGCTAGATTTTATGATACAGACTGTGGTAAAGAAGCTTTAAAAAGAAATAAAATCCCTACAAACAAAAACCCAATTTTGGGACCAAAAAAGGGGTAAAGGGGAAACGGGGAAAAGGAAGGGCATCCTTGCTTACAGTCTGTGGATAAATGAAGGTAAAGTGCTTCGGAAGCGATGTCGACTTTGCAGCGGTCATTCCGCTTTCGGAGCGTTGGATGACAGAGGAGGGTCTGGTTTAGCAGGTAGGCATACGGCTTATGGTCTAAGAGCAAGCAACGTTTTCGAGCAACTATTTTAAGACAGCTCATTCTTTAATATATTATTCCCTATGCATCCTAGAACACCTTACCGGCCATCTAGCTACTGAGACAGGTTGCGTTCATTACTGCGCGGCGCACCTGTACAAGTAAATATATCGAATTTAAAATTATTTTAAGACGAAAAATTTTTTTACAATTACTTGTAAAATATTCTTAGAAATATGAATTATAATTGCCAGACATTTCTGTGGTTGCAAAATACGTGCCAGACGATATGGTCTAAATGGCTCTCAACGTTTTCGAGAAAGTATTTTTTTCAATCTTTTCCACAATAAAAACATATTCTTTTATTATCTGTGTCTGTTGACTGAAGATCATCAATCGGGCTTTCAGGACAAAAGTGTGTTTCTTGGAAATTTGAATTGGTACATGAACTTAAAGAAGCCTCGTCATATGCCACTGTTTCACTTATACTAACTGAAGTTTTTGGTAATAATGTCTTAGAACTAGATGTACCAGAAAAACCTGTCGACGATGAATTGGAAAATTCATCACTATCTAAAACAGTGTCACTCACACTTGACAGCGAATAACTTGATGTATGACGAAGATTTGACAAAACTGAATTAATGTTAGATATGTTACGATACTTAGCCATTAAGGCTGCAAAAGAATTGTAACATTTTTTATGGTATCCATCAGTGGTATTCACTTGGTCCGGTAACTGTACGTTATTATATTTTAAATTGTATTTAATACGCGCACTCAAAACTTCTTTACATTTTAACAGTTTTTCAACCACAAAGGTTATTACATTCTCGTTTTTTTCCTTGCAAAACACACATTGTATTTTATTTGCCGTTATATCGTATCACAATTACTTTTCACTAAATAGAAACTCGACAAGAATCGTTAACAAACTGTGAATTTATTGTGACTGGCCCATCTTAATAACATGTGCGGACAACATTCACCCCCGAAATTGTCGTATCTTTTGTTTGTCTAGTTTCTTAAACCAACCAAATACACTTTATTTTTATGATTTTGAATCCATCTGGCTGGTGAATGCAACCGAATTAATGCCTGGCAAATTAATTTTGCATTTATTTATGTGTAAATAATATAATATTAAAATGTCAGACATACTAAAATGATTTAAATTTTTCAATTATTATTTATAAAAAAATAGCGTCTGGCGCATATTTAACAACCACAGAAATGCCTGGTAATTATAATTCATATTTCTAATAATGTTTAAAAAGTAATGGCAAAAAAATGTTTCGTCTTAAAATAATTTTAAATTCGATATATTTACCTATACAGGTGCGCTGCGCAGTAATGAACGCAACCTGTCTCAGTAGCCAGATGGCCGGTGTAAGGTGTTCAAGGAAGCATAGGGAATAATATATTAAAAAACCAAGTGTCTTAAAATCACTGTTTTCCCGACGTTGCTAGCTCTTGGTTCATTAGCTAATTAGCTCGGCGAAAAGAGAGCGTTTTTTTTTAAGTAGGTACCTCGGGAACTGTCGCTGGGGCTACGAAGAATAAATACTGCACTAAGGTCAGTCAGCCAGCGTTCTGGACTAAGATGTCCTTTGAAGATTGCAGACCCCCCTCCCCTCTTTAAAAATGATAAAAAAATTACGGTGGGATCAGGGTAATTTCCCCTATTTTCGCCGTAGAATAACCAGAAGAGTGATTCATCTAAAAAGAATAGACGAAACAAGCTGCACGTGGATAAACTGCATGCTTAGTATATCCATGTGATATTTATTTCAACGGTACTAAAGTGTAATCTTACTTTCAAAACCTAACTTATCATTAGGGAGCGGATTTATATGCGATCGATTTTGATGAAATATGCGTTTGTATATGCAGTAAAAAATTACGAAATATGCGCAAGATATGGACAAAAATGGAAAAAATGCGCATATCGAGAAACCACAAATTGTATGTTCTATTCTACTCTAGGGGGTTCTTTTAAAAGGGGGCGGCAATCTTATTTATTATCTTTCAAATAAAATCATTATTTTTTATATATGCAATTTATTCACATTTTTTTACAAAAACTGATACCAATAGTTACCTATTTAAAATAAAACAACATCACTATTATATCTTCGACTATATAATTCACTACAATGTGTTTTTCCAAATTTTTACGAGGGAACATTTTCTTTGATCAGCAGTGGCGATGCGTGACTTTATCTAAAGTGTTACCAAACCAGATGTAAAAAAATCTTATTTAAAAAAAAATTATTTTGAACCTCCCAAATATAAGTTTTTGTTTTCAATCCTGTGGGATAAAATTAAACAAATCACTATTCCCAAATTATATGTATGTAATTATGTATATGTAACAGGTATAACAATAAAAATAATAAACAAAGTAAACATATTATTCTACCATAAAATTAACATAAAAAAAATGAACAAGCAGGAAAAAAAAATAGATTTTGAAAACTATTTTTATTTATATTTTAATTCTTCCACTTTCAATAATATCATTTTTTTTTTTCAAAATCGTATATAAAAAAATATACAAGGAGAATAACTTTCCAATCAGTTGATCAATTACGAAATACGTAGCAACACTCTTGCTTGTTTAAATGCACACACACTGTAATCTGTAATAAGTACTAAACTAATGTTACCAATCCTCAAAATGGTTACAATACTGGTCGGTCCTTCAAAATTTTCAGAAACGAGCTAGTCCCGAGCGATAGCGAGGTTTCTCTGCGTTACCACTGCCAGTATTGGTAACAGCATATAATAACGTGCAATGGATTCACATATCTCGCCAATATTTTCGTGCGTCTAGTTGGCTATTTACTGAATTAGGTACTATTAACAAATATTTCTGTTGGTAAAAAATATAAATGGAATTATTTCATAACAGTCATAAAATATTTATTGCAAGATTTTTAAATGTTACCAATGGTTACAGTGGTTACATGGACGCTTCGCCAATGTTGATCAGATAAAATATTTTTATAACTAGAAAAACTCCTTTCAACATCAACAGAAGTCATTGGGGCGTATTTAAAATAACTTGCTAAAGCCGAAAATTCTGCACCAAAATAAAATTTCCATAAAAAATTTCGCATATTATGTCCTCCAAAGTTTTAAAGCCGTTTAAAGACGATCTGATAAAGCATGAATATTTCAATTTCCGTTAAAAATCGTAAAACTATGGTTAAAGATGTAAATTCTTTTAACAATAGGGGATTTAAAAGAATCACCAGAACTATAGCTATTAAATTGGAATACAAATTGTAATAAATATAATAAAAGTAAATAAAATTCGGATTTCCCGGTAAACCATCCTTCATCATTTTAACATCCTACAATCATTTTATAGCGCCTTACTATAAGCACTATAAGTACTTTGTGTAAAGATAGGGTATTTTCTCAGAAAAAATGAAAAGGCAGTGAATGAGCCGTCTCTCTTCAGGTAGTTCTCGAATTAATAGATACGACAGCCTATGCGGGGAAATATTTTGTGTAGAAATAAAAAATATAAATTTTTCTTTGACTTAAATGTTTTTGAAATAGGCACAAAATAGGCATGTTTCTTTAAAAATATGAAAAATTTAGTAAAGTTCTCAAATATGCGAAATATTCATGCAATATTCATTTAGCATAAAATCCGCTTCCTACTTATTATAGTCCACCAAAGAAGAAGGCAAAAGAAGCTAGATTTTACAGATCGCCGTTCCTAAAGAAGAATGACGTAACTTAAAAAAGCCAAATTTCAAAATAGGTTCATAAACCTTATCAGCTTTAATGGCAATATTTTTTCATTTTAACTACAAGCCTAAATAATTTTTCATTAAGAGGAAACATTAGCGATCAACAGGTAGCGAAAACGCGTTCGAAGATTGCGGCTGTAATTTTGAATATTTTTTCGAGATATTTGGCACACGTATTCGTAATATAATTAAGAATGGCGGTACAGAGCCCAATTTGAAAAATATATTAATATGTGGAAATTACTCTGTAATTAAATACAATATTAAAAAGACGAGCCTGTACCGCCATTAAGAAGAACAAAAAAATACACTTTCTTCAAATAAACTTTTTTATCCGATGCCTAGATTTTGTGTCATTTTGGAACTACAGTCGCACCCGCTTATTGGAATAGCCTTCGTACCAAGCAAAAGTATTCCTATAACAGAGATATTCTTATAACCGATCATTGGTGTCTAGTAGAAACGTTTCGGGACCTAAAATATCTATTCCTTAAAGCGGGATATTCCTTTAACAGGTATTCTAATAAGCGGGTTCGACTGTATTAAAATTTTTTATTTCATTAGTATTTCCAAAATGACACAAAATCTAGGCATCGGATAAAATAGTTTGTTTGAAGAAAGTGTATTTTTTTGTTCTTCTTAATGGCGGTACAGGCTCGTTTTTTAATATTGTATTAAATTACAGAGTAATTTCCACATATTAATATATTTTTCAAATTGGACTCTGTACAGCCATTCTTTATTATATTACGAATACGTGTGCCAAATATCTCGAAAAAATATTCAAAATTACAGCCGCAATCTTGGAACGCGTTTTGGCTACCTGTTGATCGCTACTGTATCACCTTAAGGTGTAAAATAAATATAATTTTAATAAAAATGAATAACCACTGAAGCCGTCTTCAGTGCGCTTGGAGAGCGCTACATTTCTATTACCCATGTTTATTTTAACCTTTATCGGACATGTCTCAAAATATTACACAAAAGACGAGCTGGGTGTTGGATTTTCGCAACACCAAGGAAATAATTTTACACTGGTTTTACACTTCTGAAGCTAGGAATAACTAAAGACACTTTTCACAACTAATATTTTATTACAATAACACAAACTTTTGGTATTAAAGTAATTTTTGTGTGGGATCGGACACACGCCCTACTTTTCCGTTTTTTATTCTCTTATTATTCTATATAACAACACCTTGGCAACGAACTTTTTTTTGAATATTGCGCCTTTGTGTACACTTTGAATTATAGAACATAATATGTGAAGTGTACACAAGGCGCAAACCACTAAATAAAATATTGAAACAAAATATAGTTTTACTAAATATTAATGTTGGGAATTTATTTCTCCAACATGCTGGGGGGCCTTGGTTTTGATACCAAAACAATATATTCCACCCCTTTTTTTTACACATTTTTTAAAGAATTTATTGCTTATATAAGTATAAAACTTTTACAAAGTTTTAAATTTAAATAGAAATAGTTATAAAGTTAAATTTTATTTATTATTATAAATTGAAAAAAAAAAAAAAATAATTTAAATTTGTTCATAGTTAATTGGAAGAACAGCAATTTTTGTGACAGAACGTAAGTATGTTCCCTTTTTAGTTTTTACTTCCACCACTCTTACCTTTCCGTCTTTACCAGGAATAACTTTATTAATCCTTGCTATAGGCCACCCAAAAGAAGAAACATTGTCCTCCTTTACAAGCACAAGCATGCCTTCTTGTAAATTTGGCAACGATTTTCTCCATTTAGGTCTGTTTTGAAGTTGTGTTAGATAATCTTGGTACCACCTTTGCCAAAAATGCTGCTGCATTTGAACACACAACCTCCAAAATTTTAATCTATTTTCAGGAATCTCAGTTAAATTAGTTTCAGGGAAAGTTGTCAAAGGAGCACCTATTAGAAAATGACCTGGGGTCAAATATTCTAAGTCAGAGGAATCATTATTAATTGCCATAAGAGGCCTTGAATTTAATATTCCTTCAACTTGAGTAATCAAAGTATTAAACTCCTCATATGTTAAAATATTGTTTCCCATCACCCTTTTTATATGATATTTAGCACTCTTCACCCCGGCCTCCCATAGACCCCCAAATACTGGAGAATAACTTGGGATGAAGCAAAATTCAATTTTATCATCAAGGCAAAAGTTGTTTAACTTAATGTTGTCGTTTAGAAGTTTTTGAAGTTGATTATTTGCTCCCTTGAACGTGGCACCATTGTCACAAAAGATCTTGGATGGTTTACCCCTTCTAGAAATGAATCTTTTTAATGAAGCTAAAAAAGTATCTGTTGTTAGATCAGAGAGTAACTCCATATGAATTGCCTTCACAGAAAAGCAAACAAACAATGCTATATATGCCTTTGTCGTTATAGACTTTCTAATCCGTGACTGTTTAATTTGGAAGGGACCACAGAAGTCTATACCAACATTCTGAAAGACCCTCGATGAACGTACCCTTTGTTCAGGAAGAGATCCCATTAACTGTTCACTGCACTTGGCCTTACATTTAAAACAGGTTACGCATTTGTGCAAAATCCTTTTAATTTCTTTAGTGGCACTAATAATCCAAAAATTTTGATTTAATGAACTTAAAACTTGTTTCGGACCTGCATGTAAAAGTCTTAAGTGCTCTCTGTGAATCAAAAGATCAGTGATATTGTTTTTGGGAACGATCAAAGGATGTTTTTTATTAAAAGAAATATCTGAGTTCTCTAGTCTACCACCAACTCTTAACAGTCCCTGAGAGTCCAAGAAAGGATATAAAGAATTTAAATTAGACTTAATTGCTGTGTTGTTGGTTAGACATTTTATTTCCTCAGAAAAATGAAAACTTTGTTCATACTTAATAATGGTTTTAAGGCTATTTTCTAGTTCTACAACTGTTAAACTTCCAGTAATCTTTTTATTTTTATTTTTTATATTATTTACAAATCGTAGGCAATAAGCCACTATTTTTTGAAGTTTTGTTAAGCTAGAGAATTTTATGAAGAAAGATTCTGGTTTGACCTTAGCTAAAGTGACAACTTTATATTCAGGCAAATGGTCTGGAGTAGAAAATGGAATTTCAAAGTGCAAGAATTCAATATTTGAAAGAATTTCAGGACCATTAAACCAAAGATTGTTTGAATTAATTTCATGAGGTTCAAGTCCACGAGAAAGACAATCTGCTGGATTTTCCTTAGTGTTTATATACAACCATTTAAATTCGGATGTCATTTCTTGAATTTTAATAATTCTATTGGCAACATAGGGATTCAATTTCAAAGGTTCGGATTTTATCCAAGCTAAGACAATGTTTGAATCTGAATATAAAAATACCTTACTGACTTTATCTTTTAACAGTTCAAAAACCTTGTGAGATAGTTTTGAAAGCAACAAAGCACTGTTCAGTTCAAGTCTTGGCATAGTTAGTTTTTTGTTTATAGGAACAATCCTAGATTTGGAACAAATCAAATTTACATGTACTTTATTTTCAAAAATAGTCCTCGCATAAATAACAGCTCCATATGCAATCAAGGAGGAGTCACAAAAGCCAACTATTTCAATATGAAGAGCACCAGTAAAGTTTAAATTTCTTTGGACAGTCACTGTGGGCATGCTCATTAAGCTTTCAACAAAATTTTTCCAAGTGTCAAGTAACTCACTGGAAATTATAGCATCCCATTTGACCTTACTTAACCAAAGTTTTTGCATAATTACCTTAGCAGCTACTAAATCTGGGCCCACTAATCCCAAAGGATCATAAAATTTGGAAACAAAACTGAGAATCTGTCTTTTAGTTACACATTCATTTATATCAACTTTTGGACAATTAAATTTAAAATTATCTGTTTTTGTATCATAAGTCAATCCCAGAGTCTTTACCGTTAAATCGTTTTTGCTGATGTTAATTTCATCAAAATTTTGTTTATTTTTAGGAATATCATTTAAAATTTGTAAATTATTTGAGCACCATTTGTGCAACTCGAAGGACCTTAATTTGAGCAGCGAGATAAGTTCATTTTTTAGTTTTATCGTTTCTTCGATTGTGTCACACCCACACAAAATATCATCAACGTAGGTGTTATTAAGAAGAGCTTTAGAAGCCAAAGGATAGCGTTTACCTTCAGTTCGGGCTAATTCTACCAAACATCTGGTAGCTAAAAAGGAAGAACTTCTTAAACCATATGTTACAGTTTGAAGTTGAATACATTGTAAACTGCCATTTTTCTCTCGCCACAAAATATTTTGTAACTGGCAATGGTCTGGATGTACCAAAACCATTCTATACATTTGTTTAATATCTGTCAAAAGGACGTAATTATATTTTCTAAAAAGAACAAGAATATCGAAGAGCTCATTTTGAACTACAGCACCATTATAGAGATAATCATTGATGCATTTTTTCTTTTTTGATTTCATGCTGCCATCAAAGACTACTCTTAATTTTGTTGTTTTTTGGTCTTCACGTATCACTGGATGGTGAGCCATGAAGTATAAAGAACCACTATTTAAGTCATATGTACTAAGACTTACTATTTTTGCATGCTTTAGAGCTAAATATTCATCAATAAAACTTTTGTATTGAGAGTACAGCTCAGGATTGACTTTAAATCTTTTTTCTAGATTTTCAAAGCGTTTTAATGCTACAGAAAATGAATCTCCTAAATCCAAATCAGGTAGATTTTGTTTTAATGGTAATTTAACTTGGTATTTATTATTTATTACTTGCAAAGAATTTTCAAAATTAATCTCACAAGCTTCCTGCTCTGTCGAATATTCCGGAAAAATTTCTGGAACCTTCTCGGTTTCCCAAAATTGAGAAACAATATTTTCTAAATTATTTTTCATGCTTAAATGAAAAGCAGAAAAATTACAAATTTGTAGTGATGGAGCAGAACCACTAACTATGAAACCAAATAGAGTATTTTGTAATATAATCTGGTCTACTTGTATTTTATCGGAGAGCAAAATATGAAATGAAATATTTGCCCCAAAC
The DNA here is from genome assembly GCF_917563875.1 of Diabrotica virgifera virgifera. Taxonomy (NCBI): domain Eukaryota; kingdom Metazoa; phylum Arthropoda; class Insecta; order Coleoptera; family Chrysomelidae; genus Diabrotica; species Diabrotica virgifera. The sequence continues at coordinate 165,632,971 of NC_065444.1, read as the reverse complement.
AATATATCAATTGTGCCAGATTTATTGAAGTCATCATCAGACAATTTAATATTTTTAGGAATATTTAAATTTGAAACATTGAAATTTGTTTGTGGTATATCACTAGTAATTTTATCAACCACAGAACATTTTATATTTGTGCTATAATCAAACACACATGACTCAATTTTTAAATTTACAGCCTTTTGCACATTGGTAATATTCTCAGAAATACCTAAGATATTGACATTATTATTAAATGTTTTTAAGTTTAATTTACTTACCAATCTACTTGTTACTAATGATATTTGAGATCCTGTATCCAGGAGACCTCTGGCAGTGATATAATCACCCCTTTTTGTTCTAATTTTTACCTTCACTGTTGGTAACAGAACATTATTAATGTTTTCATTTATTGAACCAAATGTAGTCACCCTATCGTCTGCATTACCACTGTTACCCTGTCCAGTGCTGTCTAATGGAGTTTGTCTGTCCACATGCAGAAGAGAATTATGTTCTTTTCGACAAACTGAACACCTGAAACTCATTTTACACCTACCAGGATGATTATTCAAACAAATTCGACAAGCCTTATGACTTTCTATAAAAGACACTCTATCATTTACTGAAACAGATTTGAAACTGGAACAATTATAAATTTTATGGCCTGAGGATGAACAAAAGCTACACCTGGTTTCTAATTTGACTTTACTTGTAGCCAAGTGAGTTTTTTGATACCTTTCTTTGTTAGTGCTACATTTTTTATCTGGAGTGGTTACAGTTTCTAAAGCTGTAGCCCTATTTTCAATATAAGATAAGAAATCTTTTAAATTTGGCAATTTTGAGTTGTCCCTATCAATTTGAAATGATCTATTAGTATAGTGATCTAGTTTTTTAGTTAAAATGCAAATAAGGATCATATCCCAACTTTCTACGGGTTGCTTTAAGTTTTTTAGTGCACCTAACTGCTGTCTCACTTTACTAATGAACTCACGTAAGGCGGTGGAAGTTCCTTTTTGAATGGAGGGAATGTCAAGTAGTGAATAAATGTGAGAATTTATTAATATTGTTTCATTGTTATAACGGTTATCTAACATTCTCAATGCATCATTATAAGAGTCATTTGTTAGAGGTAGATCATTTATTAGGCTTCTTGCCTTTCCTTCCAAATGATTCTTTAAATGAAAAAGTTTTTCAACATTTTGCAGTGACTTATTTCTATCAAAAACAGCTAGAAATAAATCTATAAAAGGTCTATAACTTGTTAAATCTTTGCCGTCATAACAAGGAATTTCTATTCGTGGAATATTTGAAGAATAAAAAGAATTATTTACATCTTGTGGATTAGTACTTACGCTCTGTATTACTGTTTTTGAGAGTTGACTATTAATTTTAGCTAATGTGTCAAAGTATTCCTCTCTAATATTATCAATGGAATCTGCATACCCCTGTTCACAACATAAAATTTCACAATGAAGATCTTGAAGTTTATTAAAATTTTCTATTAGTAAGTCTTTCCTAGTTTGTAATTGATTAATTATTAATTCAGAAATTTCTTTGTCCAAATGTTTTTCAACAAACCTTGTAATAGTTTTAATAGACTGAATTTCTTGAGATTTTTTAGTTTTTAGCATTTCAATATCCTTTTTAGCGGGCATTTTTTTTTTATATGAATCTACCTAAAACTTAAAAGGTAAAAAAAACTATTTTAAATATCAAAATAACAAAAATGTTGACGATTATTTACAAACCAAAACACAAACAGTCAATTTATTTAATTTTGTATTCACTGTCAATGTCAGTTTTCTGTCACTTCATATATGATCGATTTCATAAAACATCGATTATTTCTCTCGATCGCTTGATAACCATTCGACGTCGGTCGTTCGCCCTCTTTTACATAGATGGCGCTATTGTATGAGCTTGACGTTTTACAAAATTAATTTTTTAATGATTTTTCTTTTTTGTAATTTCTTTTCTAATAATTTCTTTTTTGTTCAATAATTTCTTCTTTTTTTTTTTTTATTAGGTGTGTTTCTTACCTTCTGGAAATTGAGTAATTCCTAGCTTCTTTTTATATCCGGCTCGAAGGACCAAACTTGATGTTGGATTTTTGCAACACCAAGGAAATAATTTTACACTGGTTTTACACTTCTGAAGCTAGGAATAACTAAAGACACTTTTCACAACTAATATTTTATTACAATAACACAAACTTTTGGTATTAAAGTAATTTTTGTGTGGGATCGGACACACGCCCTACTTTTCCGTTTTTTATTCTCTTATTATTCTATATAACAACACCTTGGCAACGAACTTTTTTTTGAATATTGCGCCTTTGTGTACACTTTGAATTATAGAACATAATATGTGAAGTGTACACAAGGCGCAAACCACTAAATAAAATATTGAAACAAAATATAGTTTTACTAAATATTAATGTTGGGAATTTATTTCTCCAACACTGGGGTCTGAACGAACCCCATTCTGATAATGTGTGAACTAAGCCTATACGAAAAAAAAAACTGTAACAATAACACTATATTTTTATAGTATTGAACATTTATTAGATATAAAGCATACACATTACTACAAAATGCATTCTCCTGAGTGATAGTAACAGATTAACACGTTGACGGACAGTGTATCAAATGTTTAAGCAAGTGTTGTGACATTATATGAATTTTGCAAAGTAGAATAAGGAAATTACTGAATTTCTTTTAACGCTTATAGTTTATGGAAACAATAAGTTTTTTAACACTTTTTTTAAACATGTGTACGACGACCACGTATTTCGTGTCACATTTCATATGCATCTGTAGATGTAATGTGAGATAAAATATACCGATGTGAGTTGTGACGATTTTTTGTCACAACTCGATATTTTAAAAATGTCGTCTATAGGTGTTGTGTTACATTACATCAATGGAAATGAGACGTCTATATACGTTCTATCCGTCAACGTGTTAAATAACAACTACATACTATTTGTACAATGTACAGAAACTGTCTCTGATTTCGCATGTTCTAGGCATACAAAATTATTATAGCAGAAAGCAGATTATTAACGAAAAGTCTTGGATTTAAAATATTGTTTATTATATTTTTATTTCAATTATTCTAATTGTTTAAAAAGTAGTAAACTTTGTATCTAGGACTTTTCGTTGTTTTCCTCGTTTTGCGAGAGATGTCGCTAGATTGCGTCTCAAAAGGTGGAATCATTGTATCGCGATGGTTTCCCTTAAATAGGCCGGGTTGTCAATATTCGCTTCAGAGTTGTGACTCCATAGCTTCACTGTAGATGCATGGTCCAACTCTGAATCGAATTAAAACAAAAACTGCTTTTATTATTTTTCATCTTTACTCAGAATTGAGTATTTGGAGACTGTCTTTCGGTCCTTTTCCTTGACAAATGAGACCACGCATCTACCTTGAGGGAAGGTAGATGCGTGGCCAAGTGTCCTATTTTCTTTCTCCTATTTTCGTCGTCTCTTGTGGTTATATATTGTAAAAACCAGATATACAGGATGCAGCAGAAAGCAGTTTATTAACGAAAAGTATGTATGTATCGGTTTTAGAACGTCTTTCGACGTTGTCCGATGCCTAACTTCCACGTCCTTCTATCATCCCATTGGCCATCTCTAAGATCCCTTGTACTCATTGCTTTGGTTACCCCTTCTTTCCATGTCTTTTTGGGTCTTCCTCGTTTTTTGCGGTTTGGTGGTACCCACTCCAAGATCTTTTTGGGCAATCTTGTGTCTTCTATTATTTGAACATGACCATACCAAATCCACTGTTTGCTCTCAATGTCTCTTGTTAAGTAACCATCTATTCCAATTCGTCGTCTTACTTCCTCATTTCGAATTCTTTCCCTACGGGATATACCTAACGATCTTCTAAACACATCCATTTCTACAGCTACTAATTTTTTCCTGTTGTTCTCGGTTATTCTCCAAGTCTCTGCTCCGTAAAGTAGGCTGCTTTTAATAAGTGTTTCATAGATGTTGTATTTTCGCGGTATTCCTATTTCGGAGCTCCAAAGTATTCCATTTAGGCATCCAATTGTTCTTCTAGCTTGTGTTACCCTTTTCTTTATTTCCTCATCGTCTTTTCCCGTTCTATCGAAGATTACTCCCAGGTACGTGTATTCACTACAGGATGTGATTTGTTCATTATCCTCTAGTTCGATATTGGATAACTAAGCTCCTATGGGTAGGTATCTAGTTTTTTCCACATTAATTTCCAAGCCCCACTGTTCATATTCCTCCTTCAGTTTCCTTGCCATATACTGTATAGGTCGTCTTTATCATTAGCTATGATGACTTGGTCATCAGCAAATTGTAAGGTATACAAACAAACCTCTCCGAGGTCTATACCCATACCGTGGCATTTAGGTTTCCACTGGTTTAGTGCTTTTGCAACATATATCTTGAACAAAGTTGGTGAAATACAGCAGCCCTGGCGCAGACCCTTGTTAACTATGAACTTTTTAGATAGTGTGTTGCCAATTTTTACTTGTGATGTAGAATTTTCATATATACTTTTTAAGGCTTTGACTAGAGTGTAGCTGATGTTAGTTTCTTGTAGTGATTTCCACAATTTAGTCACAGGAACGCTGTCGTATGCTTTACGGAGGTCAACAAACATGAGATGGGTCTCTTGATTGGTTGCTGATTTTTTTTCAATTAATTGTTTTAGGCAGAAGACATTATCTGTGCAAGTCCTTCCAGCGCGGAAACCAGCCTGTTCTTCTTCTTCTTGTTCCCTATACTCCATCTCAATGAGATTTCTAAGAATGCGCCCGTACACCCGGCTTAGTGTACTAGTTACCGATATTCCTCTGTAATTTGAGCAATCCAACTTATTTCCTTTTTTATGAATGGAAGAAATATAAGCTACTTTTCATAAACTGGGTGGTGTGACCCCGTTTATATATTTGTTCATACACCAAGTAACTGCTTGAAAGAGTTTATCTGTGCCACATTTTATTAATTCGGCAGGAATATTTTCGAGCCCTGGAGCTCTACCATTTTTTAGTTCATTTACAGTTTTCTTCACCATATCAACTCCCACTACAATCTCTTCGCTTTCAACAAATACTTCTGTTGGTGATTGTGTGTTATATTCGGCTCTACTTTCTGTTAGCAAACTCTCGTAGTATTCTTTCCATTTTTTTCTTGATATTAACTGAATAGAAGTAGTATTTCTTTCTGTGTTCTTTATTTTGTTTAAAAAATTCCATGTCTCTGAACACTTCCTTCCGCCTATGTAAGTGTTGATCTCTTGGCATTTCCTATCCCACATTTCTTTTTTTGCTGCTGTTACTGCTCTTCTTGTTGTTCTGCGTAGGTCCAAATATTTGTCTTTGTCTACTGGATGTTTAGTACTTAGCCACCGTGCGTACGCTTTCTTTTTCTCCATTATTAGGTTTTGTATGTCTTCGGTCCACCAGAGCTTTTTACTGTGGCGTTCGGATTTTAAACCAAGCTCTTCTTTTGCGGCTGTTTGTATACTCTCTATTATATTGTTGTACACTTCTTGCACGGATACATTTTGGATTACATCTTCTAATTTTTCATTTAGTCTTCGTTGATATAGTGTTCTCGTACTTAACAAAAAGTCTTGGATTTAAAATATTGTTTATTATATTCTTATTTCAATTATTCTAATTGTTTAAAAAGTAGTAAACTTTGTATCTAGGGTTTTTCGTTGTTTGCCTCGTTTTGCGAGAGATGTCGCTAGATTGCGTCTTGAAAGGTAGAATCATTGTATCGCAATGGTTTCCCTTAAATAGGCAGGGTTGTTAATATTCGCTTCAGAGTTTTGACTGCATAGCTTCACTGAAGATGCATGGGATGCTGAAATAGCTAAATAGAGATGGTGGTCCAACTCTGAATCGAATAAAAACAAAAACTGCTTTTATTATTTTTCATCTTTACTCAGAATTGAGTATTTAGAAACTGTTTTTCAGTCCTTTTCCTTGACGAAGAGAAGGTAAATGCGTGGCCAAAGTGTCCTATTTGCTTTCTCCTATTTTTGTCGTCTCTTGTGCTTATATATTGTAAAATCCAGAGATACAGGATGCAGCCAGAAAGCAGTATATTAACGAAAAATCTTGGATTTAAAATATTGTTTATTATATTTTTATTTTAATTATTCTAATTGTTTAAAAAGTAGTAAACTTTGTATCTAGGGCTTTCCGTTGTTTTCCTCGTTTTGCGAGAGATGTCGCTAGATTACGTCTCAAAAGGTGGAATCATTGTATCGCGATTGTTTCCTTTAAATAGGCAGGGTTGTTAATATTCGCTTCAGAGTTGTGACTGCATAGCTTCACTAAATATGCATATGAGGCTGAAATAGCTATATGGAGATGGTGGTCCAACTCTTAATCGAATAAAAACAAAAACTGCTTTTATTAAAATTATTACACTTTACGCATATTTTACTTGTATTTCCGGTTTTGCCTTTACAACACAAATGGCACCGCCGCGCCGCCTTGTATTTTTTTGTTCTATCTGAGCTCAGCAATAACCAAAAGTTCTGGGAATACGTCTGAAATATGACGCTTTTTAATCTTTTCTAACCGAACCTTCCCAAATGTTCTTGTATGCTTGATTTTTTTTATGAATAGTGCCAATTAAAAATTAAGATCTATGAAGTAACAGCTAAAAATTGTGATTTGGGGTCAAAAAAGGACCCCGGCCGGTCCGATGAAGGTTAATAAGTTACTCTCTCTCTCTCTCTCTCTCTCTCTCTCTCTCTCTCTCTCTCTCTCTCTCTCTCTCTCTCTCTCTCTCTTGTCGTTTCCCCATTACTGAGGATCGTGATTTCTTCCAATATTCCTAACAATGTTTCTCCATTGGTCTCTATCTTCAGCTGTTCTAAGAGATTCGCAGAATGAGATTCCAGCTGAATTCTTTATTTGGTCGGACCATCTAGTTGGTGATCGTCCTCTTGATCTTCTCCTCGGAACATTTCCAGAAACAATTAATCTCTCCAAATTGTCGTCACCTCTGCGAACCACGTGACCAAAGAATTGCAGTATTCGTTGCAGACATATTGTGGACAGCCTTCTTTTAATCTTGAGTTGGTTTAGAATGGAAACGTTTGTCCTATGAGCTGTCCAAGCTATGCGCAGCATTTATCTCCAGCACCACATCTCAAGGGCATCAATTTTTTGGCGCTCGCATGCGTGAAGTGTCCAAATTTCTGCTCCATATAGAATATCTTGAGAATACAAGGGCATTCACCAGTCTCATGTTGATACTTTGAGAGTCTTTTCAAACTTTAGTTAGGCGACTCATTGCATTTTTTGCCATACCAATACGTCTTCGAACTTTTGCTTCACAGTTACTAGCTTTAGTTATACTAGACCCGAGATAGACAAAGGTGTTTACTCTCTGGTATTCTTGTAACCTGTTAGTCAGTTGAATAGTGTCGAACTGTCGACCACCCTTATTTTTGTCTTAGCTTTATTGATTTTTGGACAAACTTTATTGCTTTCGTACTCAAGTCCTCGCAGGAGATCAAACATTTCTTGCTCATTTGCTGCTATAAGTGTAGTGTCATCAGCAAATCTTAAATTATAGATTTTACTACCAGCTATTGTTACTCCTCAGGCCCATCCTTCTAAAACCATCCTCATGACATGTTCACAATAAATGTTAAATAAGTCAGGTGACAACACGAATCCTTGTCTAACACCTCTCTCGGTCTTGAATTGGTTTGAGAACTTATGATTTAATTAATCGTACTGTCGCTATATTGGACTGGTACAGATTTTGAATAAGTGTCACCAGGTGCATTGGTGCGCTCATTTCTATTAAAATTGACCACAGATTTATCCAGCTTACCCAATCAAATGCCTTTTGTTAGTCAACGAAGCATATAAATCATAGGTACTTGAAATTCGCTAGACTTTTCAATGAGTTGTCTCAGGTTCAGGATTTGTTCCCTTGTACCCTTACCCTTTACAAACCCCACTTGTTCCTGAGGTATTTGGTAATGTAGATAGATTTTTAATCTGTTTTTGATGATGTGTAACAAGATTTTACTAGTATGTGTTATTAGTGACAGTGTGCGGTAGTTTTCACATCTGGTAGTAGTTCCTTTTTTGTGTAGTGGGATATAAATTGAGGTACACCAATCAGATGGCCATTTTCCTGAATTCCAAACAGCGACACAGATATAATGGATGATATGTAATCGTTTGTCACCTAGTAACTGTAGTATTTCACAGGGTATTGAATCAATGTCTGGGGATTTATTTCTCTTCTCTGATAAGTTCCAGGGGTGAAAAAAAGAGAAAATTTAGTGTGATTTTTAATTTCAAATACCTTATCGCAAAAGAAATATAACTTTTTTTTTATTCTATGGGAATTTCGGCCGTCGGTAATAATGTAATCTTTCATTCTGCGTCTAAATTTTTTAAAAATATTTATTGGTTTTTTCAGGTTTCGCAAAAAATAAATGCATTTTGCGCCTATTGCGTTAATTCAATACACTAATTAAATAAAAAAATTCAAAATTACGTAAGTTTCTAAAAACAAAACAATGCCAGTGTACCTATCGTACAATTAAAGCTTTTTGTTACAACTAAGCAATACAAATTTAGATAATTTCAAAATAAGATAATAGCATCCCATGATTTTTAAACTCGATATAAATGTGTGGCACGTAAAAGGACAATCTGGGGAGACTTTTAGCGATAACGCATGATGAATGACCACTGTAATTGGCTGCATCAACTTTTTCTTTTTTGTAACAAATTTTTATAATTAATTCTGGGGACTTTGCGTGATGATTAATGTTTTTCTATTCATATATATTACGTGTTGGTAGTTTTCTTTAAAATCAACGTGCTTGTTGATGGATTAGTTTGATTACAACGGTGACATGGTAAAAAAGGATAGCAGTATGTGGTACAATGTAATATTAGCGCAATTTGATTCGAACAAAAAATGAAAATATATGTCCAATGCGGCATATTTTTTGTAAAGTAATAAAAAGAACATCAAACTTTCATCTTTTAGTAAAATATTCCCATTCTGGTAATAAAATAACGCGATTATTCCGAAATATTTAGGTTACTAATACTATTAGTAGACTCTGCGGAAAAGTAAAAAAAAATAAATAAAATTGAGACCGAATAGCTACACTAGGAATAGCAAATAGAGAAATTTGACTTGAGAAAGGCACTCCGCCGAAACAGCTGTAGTCACTTAGATATAATAAATTTTGTGGAAGTATAGAAAACAAACGTTTTCAGTTTTTTATTGTTAGATTTAAAATTGTATTTTAACGGTTTTTCTTCTTCTTTAACCCGGCATATGACAGTTGAATTTTTTGCCACTAACAGACAAATGGGGTGTGACAAACCCCAGCAATTGAAAGAGTTAAAGAGCCTCAAAAATATCTTTACGTTTAGTTGTCTGTGATATCTGAAATGTCAACATCTTGAAGCTAGTTAAGATAGTCACTATTTACACTAACATTGTCTATTTCTTTACCAAATTCCTAATCACTCTTGTCAATACATTTGTTACTGTCTGCTTCATCCCATAAGGCTTGAAGGAGTGCTTATTCTCGTTCGTAATTCATTTTAGCTTACACTAATAAAAAAGATATGTTAAAATCTGTATTAAATACTATTCAGTTACCTAAGGTTACTTATTTATAGGAGTAAAACAAAATAAAGACAATTCTGCAGAAAGTACAAAATCTTGTAAGTACTTGCTGAAACTAATAGAGCAGTCAATGAGGGTATTTGCCTCCGAATTACATCGATTTACTGGATATTTTCACTGTAAGTAGGAAATAACTCAATAAAAAAAGTCTACCTTATGTCGATGTGCACTTTTATCTTGGGGGTGGTTCTCACCCCTTCTCGGGGCTGAAAATTTTTTGGTTAAAATAGCCATGAAAGTGGCTAGAGAACTTAATTCTAAAAAAAGACTATTATTTAGTTTTCTTTAAACCGCAGTACTTTTTGGGTTATGCGTGGTTGAAAATTGTCCATTTGCAATGAAAAATGACACCTTAGCGGACGGCTTTTTGCGAATCCCTTAAAAACCATGCATCTAACTAAAACAACTATATCAATATATTTTTGTAGCTTATAAACAAATAAAGAGATTCGTTCCTCCATAAACCTTATAGTTATAATACAAAAAGAGATATGGTAGGTGAGAAGAGTTTGTTTTTTTGTGCATGCTCAAATCGGTGTATTTAACTTGAAATAACAGAGAAACGGTCGATTTTAGGTACATATGCTACCCATACTTTTTGTAGTTCTTGAAGAGGCCTTTAAAATGAGCAATATTAAATGTTGATTAGATTCAAACTAAGCCAGATATGATGCAAAAAATTTGAAGACGAATGCATTTTAAGAAAAAAAAATGAGAAGTATATTTAATCTCTCACCCTTCAGAATTTAAATGAACGGTTTTCCTTCGACAATACCTTTTATTATAGTGTTATTTCCATGTTCAAAAGCTGTAAGGGTTTAAAATGAATAGTTTTTGAGAAAAATAAGAGCAAATTATAGAGCGCATTTTTAAATTTTTTTAATCATCTTCCTTGTTCTCCATGTAACTCGGAAATAATAAGAGATATGAAAAAAAATACCACACAAAATATAGGCTTTATTTGGATAAAAATTTTTATTTTTCATTACTGTATCTCTTATCTTTTGCAAGTTACATGGAGAGAAAGGAAGATTTTTAAGAAAGATTTAAAATGCGCTATATAATTTGATCTTCTCTTTTTTCAAAAACTATTCATTTTAAAACTGTCCAACTTTTTAAATATACACATAACAATATATTAAAAGGTATTGTAGAAGGAAAACGATGTATTTAAATTCGAGTGGATGGCGGTAAAATAAACTTTCCATTTTTTTTAAAACACATTAGTCAACAATTTTTTTGAGGCATATCTCGCCTAGTTTGAACGTAATCGACTTTTAATATTACTCATTTTAAAGGTCTTTTCAAACACTATAAAAGGTATTGGTAGCAATATACACCTAAAATCGATCGTTCCTCTGTTATTTTAAGTTGAATACACCAATTTGAGCATGCAGAAAAAAAAACAAACTTTTTCACTTATCATATCACTTTTAATATTATAGCTATAGTATGATAAAATTGATCCAAATAATGGCATAACCCAGACATCCAAAGTGAAAGTTACCCTCGAACACCAAATTGTTCTATATGGTCCACATAATGTTCAGGAAAAAGTCACACCATTTTGAGCGTCGGGTTCAGGGGGGAGAGGGGGGAGAATTCGGTAAATTCGTAGTTTTTTAGGTTTTCGTCAATATTTCTAAAACTATGCGGTTTATCATGAATCACCTTCTATACAAAAATGTTCTACATTATATTTGAAATAAAAAAGGTCCTATGCATAATCGTTCTAAAATTAACGGTTCCAAAGTTACGGAGGTATTATAGTGTAATTGGTCCAAAAAAAAACGCCTAACCCAGACATCCAACATAAAAGTTTTTCTCCAACACCAAATTGTTCTATATGGTCCACATATTGTTCAGTAAAAAGTTACATCATTTTGAGCGTCCGGTTTGGGGAGGAGATGGGAGAGAAATCGGTAAATTAGCAGTTTCTTTACGTTTTTCTCAATAGTTCTAAAACTATGCTTTAGCGTAAACAATGTTTTATACAAAATTGTTCTACATAAAATATAAAACAAAAAAGGTTCTTTCCATAATTGTTATAAAATCAACAGTTCCAGAGTTACGGAGGGTGAAAAGTGGAGGTTTTCAATACTTTTTATATTATTTGGACAATTGATGATGATTTTGGATGGTGAGGTTGACGTTTCTTCAAGGGCTTATCACTAGCATATCATCGGCCACTGAAATAGCAAATGTTATTTACAAAAAAATTTCTTTCATCAGTAATAATATTATAAATTGCCCAGAAAATATAAAAAGTATCGAAAACCACCACTTTCCACCCTCCGTAACTCTGGAACCGTTGATTTTATAACAATGTATTGAATCTTTTTTGTTTTAAATTTAATGTAGAAAATTTGAGTATAGAACACAATTTACGCTAAAGCAAAGTTTTAGAAATGTTGACGAAAAACGTAAAACAACTACTAATTTACCGATTTCTCCCCCCCCCCCCCCCCAAACCGGACGCTCAAATTGGTGTAACCTTTTACTGAACAATATGTGGACCATATAGAACAATTTTGTGTTGAAGGAAAACTTTTATTTTGGATATTTGGGTTAGACCTTTTTTGGACAAATTATAATATACTATCTCCGTAACTTTGAAAAGGCTATTCCCTAAATTTCATTAAAATACATGCAGCAGAATAGAAGTCGGAGGTAATATCCTATTCTTGCTCCCATTGACGGGCGTATAAATAGACGACTAAAAACTATGTGTCATCACATAGATGAATATACAATAGAAAGCTATCTAGCCGCTGTGACCACTACATGCAAAATTTCCTTATGCTTTAGGCGCTTCAGCATTGTTGGGGTGAACTACACCCCACCTGTCGGATGCCGTGTTAAGTGCCATCTCCGCGACGTAGGTTGGCAATCATCATGACTATTCTGAACTTCGAGGCAGCGACTCTGAACAGTTGCCTTGAGCTGCAACCAAACCATTCTCTCAGGTTCTTCGACCAGGAAACGCGTCTCCTTCCTACGCTTCTCCTACCCTCTATTTTTCCTTGAATTATGAGTCTTAAAATGTTTTATCTTTTGCCTCTCATCACATGTCCGAGATGATGCAATTTTCTTTCTTTTATTGTGTTTAACATTTACCTCTCTCTGTCTGTTTTCTGTCTTAACAGTTTTATATTCGTGATTCTATCTAGCCATGAAATAATTAGCACTCTTGTAAACGTTCGCATTTCCAACGCGTTAAGTCGATTTATTGTTTAGTCGTTTTAGGTAGGGCAACGGTTATTTTATAGCATAACTTTTTTGTTTTTAAAGTATAAGCATTTTTGACTCTGGATTATTAAATCGTGGGGTATTCTAGTAATAACAAGTACTCTTGATTTAAGTCGGTAGGACGTATAGTCCATTCTTTCACGGTTTTTGCTCTAAAATTTAAAGAACCGCTTGGATTGACATGAAATTTGGCATACGCATAGCTTACATGCCAAAGAAAAAAAGTGATATTGTGCCGATGTGTGCTTTTGCCCTGGGGGTGACTTTCACCCTCTCTTGGGGGTGAAAAAATATAAGTCTAAAGTAAGTCGGGAAATAGATAAACTGACAAATTTTAAGTATCTTTTGTTCTATAGAGCTTTTTCGCCAAGTCAACACTTTTTGAGTTATTTGAGAGTGAATATGTTCATTTTTCAACAAAATAACTACATTTTTAGACGGTTTTTCGCAAATAACTCAAAAAGTAAGTATTTTGTCGGAAAAAATGTTCTTAGCAAAAATATAGCCTTTAAAAAAGTAAAAAAAAAATGGTGTACGCGTTACGTCTCTAGACCTCGTAAAACCAGAGTTATAGCCAATGAAAAATAAATTCATATTCACCAAATTTCAAATACAATATTTCGAAGTGAAAGATTCAAAAAATTAAGCACTTTTTGGGGAAAACCCATTATAACTTTTTTAAGGTGTTTAAAAAAGCTTTATTTATGTTTTTATAAAAAGTTTCTAGCATTAAATTTAAGCAAGTTACGCTCAAAATAAAGTTGGTCGCCTTTGTTTTGGCAAAAAAAAATTGGGAAGACCACCCCCTAATTAGCAACTTAAATGAAATTAATCGTTACCGCTCCACAAATTATTTTACTTATGTTGTGTTTATATGATCTGTAAGTTTCATCGATTCAATGTGCTTATTTTGGAAAAAATTTGGTTTTAAAATAAAATTTTTAAAAATTTTAATTTTAAAAAATATGTTTTTTTTTTCAAAATAACTTAAAAATTGTTAGAGATACCAAAAATCTCGAAAAACAAAAAAGTCAGCATTGCTTTTCTGAATGTCGCGTATTTTTTTGTTTTTCTGTTAGACAAAAATTGATTGAGATTTGGTGTTTCTAAATTTGCATACATTCGTGATGAGTGACTCGTTCAACCCCTTTTAACTACAGCCTTTTCAAAAATAAGAACTTTGAACCGATGAAACTTACAGATCATATAAACAATACATACGCGGGTCAAGAAACTTGTGAAGTCGTAACGATTAAGTTCATTTGAGAGACTAATTAGGGGGTGATTTTCCCGATTTTTTTACCAAAAAAAAGGGACTGACTTTATTTTGAGCATAACTTGTTTACTTTTGATGTTAGAAATTTTTTTAAAAAACAAAAATGAAGCTTTTTAAATACTTCAAATAAGTTGTAATGAGTTTTCCTCTAAATGTGCTTAATTTTTGTTTATTTCACGTTAAAGTATTCCATTTGGAATTTGACGAATATGAACATATTTTTAATTAGCAATAACTCTGCTTCTACTAGGTATAGAAACGCGATATATACACCTTTTTTTTTAATTTTTTACAGGCTATATTTTTGCTACGAACTTTTTTCGGCAAAATACGTACTATTTGAGGTATTAGCAAAAAACCGTCTAAAAGTGTGGTTATTTTGTTGAAAAAATGAACATATTCACTGGTAAATATCTCGAAAAGTATTAACTTAGTGAAAAAACTCTGTAGAACAAAAGTTACTTAAAATTAGTCAGCTTATCAATTTCCGGATTTACTTTGGACGAATAATTTTTCACCCCCAAGAGGGGGTGAAAAGCACCCCCGCGGCAAAAGCACATATCGGCACAATATCACTTTTTTTCTTTGACTTGTTAGATATGTGTATGCCAAATTTCATGTCAGTCCAAGCGGTTCTTTAAAATTTAGAGGTTTTGCAATATTTTACCGTTAAAGAACGGACTAGTACCGTTTTCTAGAAAAATTAATGTGAAAATTTTTCGTTTTTTAAATTAAAAAAAAAATTAAAGACAATATTCAAATATAAACGGTGTATTTTACCAAATTAAAGCAAGAGTGACTTTTAATACTAAAATACCTTATAATGTAATAATGTAGTGTCAAAAATGCTTAAAAAATAAAGACAAAATAGTTATGCGATAAAATAACCGTTGACCTATCCAAAACAGACGCATATGACCGATACTAGAAATTTGCAACTAATGAAATTACTTCGTCTCTGGAATATAAATAAACGTACAAGTTTTCGTTTTTCTAAATAGTTTATTTTTCGAATTTTTTTTTAATATTCAAAATACAAAAAATATTCAAATCGATTTTTCTAGAAAACGGTATATCCTATCGACCTTAAGCAAGAGTACCTTTCAGTACTAGAATATCTGACAATTTAGTAATCCATAGTAAAAAATGCGTACAAATAAAAAGAGTTATGCGATAAAATACCAGTTGCCTTACCCAAAACGAACGCCTATGACCGGTACTAGAAATTTGCATTGAATGGAATCGATTTATCTCTAGAAGATAAATACGCGTACCAATTTCCGTTTTTCTAAATAGAAGCTTTCTGGGAGTATTTAAGAAAAACTAATTACAAGACGCCATTTTCAAATAGTTCTAGCTCCCTCAGGAAGCATTTTCGAACTAGGTGAATTGGTTTAAGTTGTCTTAAAATCTTCGTTTGTCGTTAGAGTTTCTGGAGACCCTGTATATAAACATTCCGTAACGATAGTCCGTTTTAAGCATCGATCGAGTGTAGGTCTTATCAGTGCGAGAACGGTAATTAAGTTTTGTTTATAGTTTTTTCGATTGCGATGAATGGTGATTCGGATGGGAAATGTTACCCCCCTGATAGGGGAAAAACTATGGTCATAAGTGAAGTGGATATGGAATGTAGCGGAAATGGAAAAAGCGACGAAACAGGTGGTATTGAAAAAATAATAAAACAAAAAAATAAATATAGTTCAACAGATCAAGGTCCATATTTTGTGTTTGTGCAAAGTCGAGATATGAACATTGGTAAGTATCACAAAATTTCTACAGCTAGGGTGATTTTACAGGCAGAACCGGATATTAAGGATAACATTCTAAATATTTCTGTAACTGGTAAAAATAAGGTTAAAGTTAAATTAAATTCATATTGTAGTGCCAATAAATTAGTTGAATCTAAAGTATTTGAGGAAAAAAATTACGAGGCTTATATACCAATTTTCTTTACATACAAAAAAGGTGTAATAAAAAGTATTGACAGAGATATCAAAGACGATGATTTATTAAACATAATTAAACCTAAATATGGAAATAACTTTAAAATTTATGAAGTAAGAAGAATAAAACGGAAGATAAATGGCGAGTTACAACCTACAACGGCAGTTATTGTTACTTTTAAGGGACAAATGATTCCTAAACAGGTAGTAATAGAAAAAATTATTTACGATGTAGACATATATGTTCCAAGGGTAATTCAATGCAGACAGTGCATGAGGTACGGCCACGTAAATTTTAACTGTAGGGGTAAAATTCGCTGAGGGAAATGCGGCAATGAGCACGAAACAAATTCTTGTAATTCGCAGCTGATATCATGCATTTTATGCAAAGGAAATCATGAAGCAACGGATAGGAAAAATTGTGAAGAATTTCGTCGTCAGAAACAAATCAAAACATATATGGCCACAGAAAATTTATCCTATAGTGAGGCTAATAAAAAATTTGATCACAGTTACGCAACGCTGACAAAGAATGTAAACAAAAGCACTCATTACTCAGTACCGGTTAAACGTAGACGAAATCTAGAAGGTTATCCTTATTATCCCCGTTCAGGATATTCTGACGAGAATAAGGAGATTCTTTCACCTCCGTCAACTAGTAGTCAACCGGTATATCAAAATTATAGAAATATTCCCAACTATTCCCAACCAACAATTAGCTTAAGTTCAAATAACTCTAAAATAAACTCTGTTTGTGATATAATTATAAGCACTTTTAAAACTCTCTTAAGGAATAACTCAATTACTTTGGACAATATAAAAATGTTTGACGATTTTAAAAATAATTTAAGTCGTATTCTCGCAGACAATGAATAAGTTCAAAATTGTACAGTGGAACGCTAGGTCCATTATACACAATAAAGGTCATTTTGAGAAATTTATTTTTGATAACAATATTGATATAGCGTTAATTAGTGAAACTTGGTTAAAAGAAAAAAATAATATTAATTTCAGTGGTTATAATATATTTCGGAGAGATCGCGGGGACGGTTTTGGAGGCTTAGCTATTTTGACAAAAAATTATATTCAGTTTACAGGTCATCCCAATCATCATAAAATCAATGAGGTTATGAGTATGTCAATAACAGCCAAATTAAAATCAAATAAAGTGATTAATATATATTCAGTGTATGCAAAACCCAATTTAAATGTATCAGAGAGCGAATGGAAAAATTTTTTTAAGAGTTTAAGCACACCATTTTTGGTGGCAGGAGACTTTAATTGTCATTATAATGCATGGGGTTGTGATCAGAATGATAGGGCTGGGCTCAATCTCTTAACAGCAATAGAAGACTGTGAGTTATGTTTTTTAAATAATGGAGCCGAAACTATAATATCTGGTTTACAAACTAGAAATAAATCAGCTGTGGACATAACTATATGTTCCAGCGACATATCTTCTTGTTTTGATTGGAACGTAAAAAATGTATCTCTAGGTTCTGACCATTTTCCTATAATGATTGAAATAACAATAGTTAATGAGAGAGCCCGATGGAACGTGAACAGAGCAGATTGGTCGTTATTTTCTTCTATTCTTGAAACTACTGAAATTAAAGATATAAATACGGATGATAATATTAATTGTATATATAACACATTTATTAATATAATGAATGATGCTTGTGAATTATCAATACCTAAGAAAAAAATGACGATCAATAGTAAATTTAATAAAAAATTGTGGAACCCAGAATGTGCACAAGCTATAAAACTTCAACAAGAAGGTTTTTTAGAATTTAAACGAAATAGTACATATGAAAATTATATAAAATATCAGAAAGCAGAGACAATTAAGAAGAAAACAATATTGAAAAGTAAAAAAGCTTCTTGGCGAGAATTTTGTAGTAAATTAAATAAAAATACTCCAGTCCAAGAAATTTGGTAAGAAATTAAAAAAATAAAAAATACTTATAATCTCTCAAAGAATCAAGTAAAAAAAGATAATTGGACTGAAGAATTTTTAAACAAGTTAGCTCCGCCCTGGGTTCCACAAAATATAAATAATGTAAACCCTCTTAAAAATGTTAACAATAATAATTCAAGTTTGTTAAATGAATTTACTATAAAAGAATTAGAATATAGTTTAAAGTGTCATAAGAATACTGCTCCTGGCTTAGACAATGTTCATTATATTATGTTGTACTATTTACCAAGGTGTCAGAAAATGAGATTGTTAAATATAATTAATTTAATATGGATAAAATCTGAATTTCCGGATTCGTGTAAAGATTATGTAATTATACCTATTTTAGAACCAAATAGAGATATAGACTCTGCGGATTCATATAGAGGAATTTCGTTAGGATCGTGTATTTTAAAAACATTCGAACGGATGGTAAAGAGAAGACTCGAATTCTGGTTAGAGAAAAATAACAAAATTAGTGATACACAATATGGGTTTCGTAAACTAAGATCAACATCAGAAAATATAGCTAACCTTATTCTAGATATTAATATATCCTTTTCTGAACGTAAATCCCTGGTATCGGTATTCATAGATGTAGAAGCTGCATATGATAATATCAAATTAAATATCCTTTACCAACAAATGGAGAGAATAGGAATACCCAGTGAATTTGGTAAAAAAAATAATACAATTATACTCAAATAGGAATCTACAACTTCAAATCAACAATGAATTATTGGATCCAAGGGTTTCTAATGTTGGATTACCGCAAGGAAGCATCCTTAGTATTCTACTATATCTCATTTATACCTCAGACTTACATAAACAATTTAATAAAAGAGGAAACGTTCTACAGTTTGCTGACGATGTGTGTATGTATGTATCTAAAGTTGAAATCGATCAAGGTATCAATATAATGAGTGAAATGTTTTCGACAATAGAAGTATATAACTTTAAAATAGGACTAAACATCTCTACAAAGAAAACTCAAGCATGTATATCCTCCAAAAAACAGAGACTACCACAATTTATAGTGTTCAATAACGTTAATTTTGAGGTTCAATCATCCATTAATTATTTGGGTATGGTAATAGATAGGAAGTTAATATGGAAAGAACACATAGACCGCTTACTAACAAAAACAGGAAAAGGACTAAATGCAATAAGATCAGTGTGTCATACAAGTTGGGGTGCTGATCCTAATGTTACGCTTACCTTTTATAAAGCCTACATTCGATCAATAATAGACTATGGGTCAATTTTTTATAGTCAAGCAGCGAAGACTCACCTGCAAAAATTAGATAGGCTAGTAAATAAAGTCTTAAGAATCAGTATAGGTGCACTTAAGAGTACACCCATTTCAAATTTAAATGTAGAATGTAATGAACCTCCACTAAATTTCAGAAGAGAATACTTAACTGAGAAGTTTTTATTAAAAATGTTTGCAAAAAAAAGTCCTATAGTACAAAAATGCTTTGACCTCAGTATTTGTGATCTAGTTAAGGAATATTGGAAAAAAAGCCTACAATACCTATTATCGAATCATACAAATACGTAAGCATACAACATAGTAAGGACATTTCCATTTCGAGAGAATTACCATGTTTTAAAATAAAATTAGAACACTTAGACAACATAAAAGTAGGTTATCTTAGAGACTACTCAGAATTTCCACAATATATCCGGAATAGCATATTCCAAGCTGACATAAAATCTGTGTTTCCTAATTATTCATATATTTATTCGGATGCATCTAAATCGGATCTAAAGGTTACTTCGGCCTTTTACGATCCAGATCGGAAATTTAGTACAGTAGTAGATCTAAATATTAACACCTCGATATACACCGCTGAATTAATAGCAATATTAGAAGCACTTAAATATATTAGTAATTTGACAGGAACTAAAGCTAATTACGTCATATTCTCTGATAGTAAAAGTTCAATACAAAAAATTCAAAATAGCTCTTAGTCCTGTCGCCAGGGGGGGTACAACGGCCTCGTTAATTCAGATGGACTTACCCAAGTTTTTTTTATGTATTTTGACCCGTAGAACACGAATTTTTTGGGTAACAGTTGATCCGGATGTCGATAAGATTGTTATAGACCAAGAACTTGAGGAATCAAATAACAGCGATTTTTGGCAAAACAAAACAATATTTTGTATTTTTTGGGTCATTTTAAGCAAAAAATATTTCTACAAGTTTTTTAGTAGGATGCACAGTTTTCGAGATAAACGCGGTTGAACTTTCAAAAAATCGAAAAACTGCAATTTTTAAACCCGAATAACTTTTGATTAAAAAATAAAATAGCAATTCTGCTTAGCGCCTTTGAAAGTTCAAGTCAAATTATGTCGGTTTTGATTATTTGCATTGCTAAAAATTTATTGTGTTATTGTTAAACAAAGCTACAAACAACTAGTGCGTGAGTGATGTTTCTATGATTTCTCATTTAAAATCGAACGAGTAGGTAGAATAAGTACTAGTGCAATCAAGACTATTTCTACGTTACATGCGGTAAAACGCATGTAAAAGCACGGGAAACCCTACGTGTTTATAGCTTTGTTAAACAATAAAAAAATAAATTTTTACCAATGCAAATAATCAAAACCGATATAATTTGACTTAAACTTTCAAATGCGGTAAGCAGACTTGCTATTTTATTTTTTAATCAAAAGTTATTCGGGTTCAGAAATTGCAATTTTTCGATTTTTTTAAAGTTCAACCGCGTTTATCTCGAAAACTGTGCATCCTACGAAAAAACTTGTAGAAATATTTTTTACTTAAAATGGCCCAAAAAATACAAAATATTGTTTTGTTTTGCCAAAAATCGCTGTTATTTGATTCCTCAAGTTCTTGGTCTATAACAATCTTATCGACATCCGGATCAACTGTTACCCAAAAAATTCGTGTTCTACGGGTCAAAATACATAAAAAAAACTTGAGTAAGTCCATCTGAATTAACGAGGCCGTTGTACCCCCCCTGGCGACAGGACGTAATAATATTGGATTTAACTATGTTTTGTCTGAAATTATAAATCTGGTGGGTATACTAAAATTAAGAGGATCTAATATAATATTTTGTTGGATAAAAGCTCATTGTGGATTAATAAACAATGAAATAGTAGACAAAATTGCCAAATATAATGAACCGTCTAAAGAATCAGAATATAAATGTGTAATTGAGGATCTAATTTCTCATTTAAGGAAAAAAATGATCAATTCAAGGCAGACAATGTACAATTTGTCCAACAAGGAATTATATTATAAAGGCTTGAAACCAAGAATACAGTCCTCTACGTGGTTTAAAAACTCAAATTTCAATAAAGACATGATTAGGATACTATCTAGAATAAGATTCAACCATGCTCTGTCTCCGTTACATAAATTTAAAATTAATTTAGCTGAAACTCCACTTTGCGAATGTGGCGAAGAAGGCTCAATTGAGCATTTAGTCTTAAATTGCTCATTAAATACACGTTGCATAAACTAATTTGTAAAAAAAATATGAGTATATCAATAGTGAAAATATTCCTATTATGCTACCTTTTAATTTATTAAATTTAATAAAATCCAACAACTTGCATATATATGAAATAATTTTTCGCCACATACGTCAAATGAAATTGAATTTGTAAATGGAAAAATTTATTTAAATTGTAAAACGTTAGTGATATAAGTCCTTTGTTTTAACCCAGTTGTTACCCTTTCTATCCGTGGTCTAATTTTGTTTTGTGCAAGTCGCCTTGATGGACCCCTAGGCGTATGTAATAACCCAACCTTATGCTATCCTTTTCTTTCCCGTGAAAAAAAAAAGATAATTAAAAAAAAATAAAAAAAGATAATAAAAAAAATAAATAAAAAAAATAATAAATAGAATATGATAAATAAAAAAAAATAAATATATTGTAGCTATGTACTAGATAAAAAATATATGTATAAGTCAAGATAAGATTAGATCTATATTGTTGTTACGGGTTCTCTCTATAACAGTTGTTAAAAAAAAACTTGAATTATTTATCAAAACAGAATAGGCTAATGGATTATGTCCCTAGTCATAAAATAAAACTACACACACACACACACACACACACACACACACACACACACACACACACACACACACACACACACACACACACACACACACACACACACACACACACACACACACACACACACACACACACACACACACACACACACACACACACACACACACACACACACACACACACACACACACACACACACACACACACACACACACACACACACACACACACACACACACACACACACACACACACACACACACACACACACACACACACACACACACACACACACACACACACACACACACACACACACACACACACACACACACACACACACACACACACACACACACACACACACACACACACACACACACACACACACACACACACACACACACAACATTCCGTAACATTAATCACAATCGATGTTTTACAACTTGTCAAAGTCAACAACAGAAGTAGGTTTAGCAAATACTCAGATGAAGATATCAATAAAATATTAGTTAAAATGATTTAAAAATACAGTTTAATTAATGAAAAAATCATAACGATTACTCTCGAGATTTTAAAATTGCCGATTTGTATAGCCCTCGTGACACTTTGACATTATTAAACCTGTGAAAGTGACACTCGGGATAATAATTGGTAATTTTAGAGCTCTTGTGTAATTATTATTATAAGTGATAATTTCAAATAACAATTTGCATATATTTCAACAAAATAAACTTTTATCGAGATATAGGTACAAAAAGATTCCATGGCCCATCTAAATTAAATAATTTTGGATGGATTCATATTTTCTGTACCGTTGAATTTGTTAGTAAAATTGTAATTTTAAAATTATAGAATGCAATCAAATTAAAAATCTGGTAAAACCAAAAATCAACACTATGTAACCAAAAAAATATGACATCACAAAAACAAACATGAATATAATATGAATTGTATAAAAGGAAATCTATAAAAATATTATTTCTGCATAAAAAACTAAATACAACTACCTTTATCAAATGTGCGAACACAATAGTACAAAACAATTAGAGCGTATTTCTGCATTATCCGCGTGATATAAAACGATGTAGTACCTACACTACGATTGTCAGGTCGAAACACGTTTGGAATTATTTATAATAACCTTTATTATTTGTATTAGAATTAAAAGGATATATCGATTAACACATTGAGGATGATAAATTTGGATGAATGGAATCTTCTAGGAGAATATTATCTTTCTCTAAAGGTCAAAATACCTACTAAAGATAAATAAAAGTGGAGCAAATAATGATAAGACCCTATCAAACGTTCCTTTAAGTGGAAGCAATGATGTTATTCACACAGGCAAATTTGAAGAGAATCACATCGTCTTCTTCTTCTTCTTGTAGTGCCTATCCGATTTAGATGTTGGCGACCATCATGGCAATCCGTACTTTGCACACCACTGCTCTAAAAAGATTTCTGGTTTTTGTGTTGAACCACGTACGAAGATTTTTCAGCCAGGAAATCCTTCGTCTTTCTTGTCCATTCTTTCCTTCTACTTTTTCTTGCAATATTAGGTAGAGGTATTCCAGTTGGGCTGTTTTTATTATTATTAACAGCTCATGTTCTTTTCGCATTCTCAGCAAAACACCCTGATTAGTTATGTGGTCGGTATAAGATATTTTCGGGGTTCGACGATAATGCCACTTTTCAGTAGCCTCAATTTTCTTGCAGGTGGCACCTGTGAGAGTCCACGACTCTACTCTGTAAAAGAGTATAGGAAAGATATAACATCGTAGTAACCTGATTTTTATGGATATCAACAAATTATGACATTTGAATAACCTAGCCATTTTTTTGAAATGCAGATCTTGCTTTCTCTATCCTACAATTATTTTATGGTCCCAATTTTCATTGACGTTCGTAATAAGGTAGGTGTATGTTTTTACTCTTTCTTTTTGTTGACCTTTCACACTGATTCGTCCAAATTCCTTCTTAATGATCATCAAACATTTTGTTTTCTTAGTGTTTAGTGAAAGTACGTATCTCTGACTGACTTCTGCGATTCTGTTCACTAGCTCCTGGAGCGCTTCAAAACTGTCAGCGAATACCACCGTGTCGTCTATGTATCTTATGTTAATAAAACATTCTCCGTTAGTTCGAATTCCGGCTTCAACATTATCCACTTTTCCTTGAAAGATTTCCTCAGAGTAGATGTTAAACAGCAGTGGTGATAGTACACATCCTTGATAAACCCCACGTTTGATTTTGATATCATCGGATTCTCTGGATTCATCGGATAATCACATCTTACGTTCACGTTTCATGCACGGAATATATGATTTTAGCTCAAGTCACTACATGGAAGGAAGCGAGCAGATCGGAGGTAGCCGTATACTCTGCATACTTTCCTGGCCATAAAGCAGCAACAGACTTTTCTCCTATAGTGATTTTAAAAGTAAATGAACACTGTATAGGGAATGGGAACACTACAATCATCGCTGTAATGCCAACTACTGCCACATAGCATATAAGAACCGATGAACGAGATGAGTACCTCTTTAACTATATTCCAGAAGAAGGGCTCATATTGAATAATAAAGGTAATAAACGTTCCTTTATCAACAAAAAATTCAGGACACTATTCAGTATTCATATAACTGAGGTGCTCAGTTATTATTTAAAGGCTGTAGCGGGATAAGATGGTCAAAAATGCCCCCGCACCGATCAGCCACGCTACTTGTGTTTTCAATAAAGGATATAAAATTATGCCATCGTGCAAATTTTTAGCTTCTCAGAGGTCCTGAAACGTCTTAAATCGAGAAAAGGAGAATTTTTAGGTTTTATTTTTTTGTGAGCGCAATTTTATTTTAAAAAATCTGAAAAAATTCAAGAGGTTGTATCTTTTAAATACAAAATAATCTAATTTTTTTCAGATTTTTGTAATGAAAAATAAGCCCAGGAAAATTTTTTGAAATTTTCAAAAAAATTTTAGGTTATGATAATATAATTTGGCCAACTTTTAAATAGTATTTTTCGTGTACTTTTTGCCGTTCTTTTAAAAAGCAGAGGCGAAATTTTTAATATCTAAGAGAAAAGAACGAAAAAATCGAAAAAAACGTTTTTGGTTGTCTCGAGATTCATTTCGGGACAGCCAATTTTAGGATTTAGGATCCTGACTACAACGACTGAAAAAAGAAACTAAAATTGTGAATTTTATCATAAAATTTGGTATGTGGGGTTGTAATAATATTTGGAATAACTTTTCCAAATATCTTTTATCGATATCTGTAACGCGAAGCAAATCGAATCGCATATCGAAAATTCACCCTGTTTGTGGATTCGCAGTAGGCCGCGTTTAAAATTTAAAGTTAAATTAACTATTTTAAAAATTGTGAACCGTCAACCTGTATGACTGTGCAAAATTTCAAATCTGTATATATTTTCATAGCCGAAACTTAGGGGTGTCTTCATCTTAAATGCGACATACTGTATCTTATCAATTCGATAACTTATTGTAACTAATATAGTCGTATTATTTATAGATTCAAAATATACAATGAGAATGCTGACTAATTCACTAATTTTATCACAAAAAGTTCAAATTGATTGCATTGAAATATTGAACCAATTAATGCCTATTAATATATTATAATTATTATAATATTTATAAGAGAGTGAGTTTTATGTATCAAAACCCTCAAGTATCTCGGAAACGACGTGCATGTTTTTCATAGGTTCTGGTGGGTAGGGGTTTTTTAATGCAGCTGATATTACAGTGATAATTACATTGTTGTCAGATTTTCCGTTTTTCTGGAAATCTAATGAAATTTCTTATGTGAAATAGAACACCCTGTATATTTTTTGCGTTTCGAAGTCCTTAAGATATACTGATTATATTTTATGTTATATCTCTATACCTAAATGCCATAGTTTCGGAGTTATTGCTACATTTATTAAAAAAAAAATTAAAGAAAATATAAAAATCAATTTTTTCGGCCCGTGTAGACATTATTTTACGTTCTTTGGATCACTGGGAACAAAAATAGGTCTTTTGTAAATTTTCTCTAAAGTTAATGGTTTTCGAGTTATAAACAATTTAAAACTGAAAAAAAAATCGAATAATGACGACTTTCAAGGTTCAAAAACAAAAATAAAAAACATTATTTTTGAAACTGAGGAGTAAAATTTTTTGGCACGTTTTATTCTAAAACATTGCTTTTTAATCAATGTTAATGAAGCGCATATGAGAGGACGGGCGATCGGGCTGCATTAACAACTAAAAACAATATTTTAGCATGAAACTAGCTCAAATTACTTATTGGTAACTGATAAAATAAGGCTTTAGCTAAGATTTATATACTTGAAAGTTTCAAAAATAATATTTTTGATTTGTGTTTTTAACCTTGAAAATCGAAATTATTCGGTTTCTTGTCAGTTTTAAATTATTTATAACTCGAAAACGATTAACTTTATAGAAAAATTACAAGAGAACTTTTTTGTTCCCAATAGTCCAAAGAACGTAAAATAATGTCTACGCAGGCTGAAAAAATTGATTTGTATAATTTGTTTAAAAAGTATTTTTACATAAACGTAGTGTTTAAATAAACTCCGAAATTATGGCCTTTAGATAGGGAATATAACATGGAAAATAATCAGTATTTCTTAAGGACTCCAAAACGCAAAAAATATACAGGGTGTTCTATTTGAAATAAGAAAGTTAATTATATTTTCAGAAAAACGGAAGATCTGACAACAATGTAAGTATTACTATAATATCGGCCACGTTAGAAAACCCCAACCCACCACAATCCATAAAAATCGTGCAAGCCATTTCCGAGATAATTGAGGGTTTCCATACATAAAACTCACTCTGTATACATATTATTACAAATAATTATACAGGGTGTCCCAAAAGTAGTGGAACGGTCGAATATTTCGCGAACTAAACATCGGATCTAAAAACTGAAAAATACGTGTTCAATAATTTTCAAAAATCTATCCAATGACACCAAACACTAACCCCCACTACACCCCCTGGAGGTGGGGTGGAGGGTAACTTTAAAATCTCAAATGGAAACCCCTAGTTTTTCTTGCAGATTTGGATTCGTTACGTAAAAGTAAGCAACTTTTATTTAAAACATTTTTTCGCACTGTGGATAGATGGCGCCATAATTGAGAAAAACGATTTATCCTGATACCATAGGTAAATTATAGAAACGGTCTAATATCTCGAGAAATGCACTTCCAAATGAGAAACCAAAAAAAAGTTTTTAATACTTTTCGAAAATCTATCGAATAACACTAAACATGACCCTCCAACCCACCCCCTGGAGGTGGGGTGGGGGGTAACTTTAAAATTCTAAATAGCAACCCATTTAAAATCCTAAATTTATTACACATTCGGATTCGTCATGAAAAATTAAGCAACATTTATTCGAAACATTTTTTAGAATTTTTGATAGATGGCGCTTTAATTGGAAAAATACGATTTATTAGCGCCATCTATTCAGCAATTTTAAAAAATGTTTAAAAAATCGAATAAATGTTGCTTAATTTTTCATGACGAATTCGAATCTGCAATAAAAAGTGCTATTTAAAATTTTAAATTTAACCCCCCCCCCCCGTCTCCAGGGGGTGGGTTAGAGGGTAATTTTTGGTGTTTATCGATAAATTTTCGAAAAATATTAAAAACCTGTTTTTTGGTTTCTCATTTGGAAGTCCTGTTTTTAGGTTTCTCATTTGGAAGTGTATTTCTCGAGATATTAGACCGTTTCTATAATTCACCTATGGTATCAGGATAAATCGTTTTTCCCAATTATAGACTATCTATCCACAGTTTGAAAAAATGTCTTGAATAAAAGTTGCTTACTTTTACGTAACTAATCCAAATCTGCAAGAAAAACTAGGGGTTTCCATTTGAGATTTTAAAATTACCCCCCACCCCACCTCCTGGGGGTGTAGTGGGGGTTGGTGTTTGGTGTCATTGGATAGATTTTTGAAAATGATTGAACACGTATTTCGATCCGATGTTTAGTTCGCGAAATATTCGACAGTTCCACTACTTTTGAGACACCCTATATAAACATTATTTATGAATACACATTAATTATTAATACTTGGTTCAATAATAAAATTACATTAAGGCTATGGGTACATAATTCGCAAATCTTTTACGTGTATCACTACTTTTTCTGTCTTAACACGGCAAATTACGTGTAGTAAAATTCACACTGGTATGGATATGTAAACGGTACATTCCATGTCAAATCACTCAGGCAAAAAATTTTGGGTCTCCGATTTGTCTGAAAATTGGTATATAGCTTCTGCGGGAAGTAAAAATAAGATATTTAAGGTCAAAAAATCTTCTTCTTCTTTTTTCTCAAAATGTAATTTTATGCGATTTTATAGTGATTTGGTGTTTATTTAATCAAATTTGCATTTTCTGTCGTAAAGTATCAATGAAAAACATAATATTTTAATAGAAAGGACTCAAAAATGTCATTATATGGCATTATAACAAGTTATTTTGAATCAAAACAAGTTTTTGATCAAATTTTATAGTGTAAAAAACGTTAAAATACCGTTTTTTACATTTTCCTCCATTCCCAAAATACATCATCATCGATTTGGCTGAGAATTTGCCCACAGATAGCCAAAAGATATGACTTTAAGTGGTTAGAAGGATTTGAATTATATTACAATACCAAAAAAGTTACATGTAGTAATATCAGACTCAAAAGTATATATAAGTCCAGTCGGGATAGCATTTGAGCTTAAATGCCGAGCTGCCCAAAATTTTGTTTTTTTGATATTTAGGGGAGTCAATAGTAGCCTAAATTTAAAATCACGAATGAATTCCTCCGTTACGTTAGCCGCCATCTTGATTTTAAAGGAGAACCTATTTTGCTCAATATCTCCGCCATTTTTAACTTTTTGACAAAAATGGTAGGAACTGAAATTGTTCCAAATAAATCGTATTTACAATTATTGCAATTTTTTTTTAACAATTTTTGTCGTGAGGTCGATATTTTTGAGTTAATTTTACTTACAGTAGACGCCTATATTTTTGACTATAATATTGCATGTAACTTTTTTGGTATTGTAATATAATTAAAATCCTTCTCACCACTTAAAGTCCTATGTTTTGACTATCTGTGGGAAAATTTTCAGCCACATCGATTATGATGTATTTTGGGAATGGAGAAAAATGTAAAAAACGGTATTTTAACGTTTTCTACACTATAAAATTTGATCAAAAGCTTGTTTTGAATCAAAGTAACTTGTTATAATGCCATATAATGACATTTTTGAGTCTTTTCTATTAAAATATTATGTTTTTTATTGATACTTTACGACAGAAAATGCAAATTTGTTTAAATAAACACCAAATCACTGTAAAATCGCATAAAATAACATTTTGAGAAAAAAAGAAGAAGAAGATTTTTTGACCTTAAATATCTTATTTTCACGTCCCGTAGAAGCTATATACCAATTTTCAGACAAATCGGAGGTCCAAAATTTTTTTTGCTCCAAAATTGAGTGATTTGAAATGGAATGACCCAAACATTACTAGAATGTCATTCTACTTGAAAATGTCATCATTAATTTAAAGAGATGGCTTTTGAATGTTCTTGGATAACTGTTATTTTTATAATTGCAAATTATTAATTCAGTTAATAAATGTAATAATTTTTTCACTAACTATGAATTCAGTGATTGTAATAATTTATTTGTACAACAAAAACTAATACTCAATCGAGAAAAGAAGAAAAGTGTTAAAGTGATTTTTTAATAATATATTGTTCTTATGGAACGCTTACAATTTTGAACATCTTTAACAACAAAATACTTGGATCACAGAATATATAATTATCCTGATGTATTCTCTGCTCGGATCTTCCACAAATAATACACAATAAATATTTATTAAGTTCACGTCTTAAATTAATTATTTATCAAATACACTATATTATATCAATAATATTTAATCAATAACTCAAAATATTCCCGATGCAATGTCAAATATTTAAAATTGTCACTGATTGTCACTGTCTGACTGACAATATATGCTGACAATACTATATTCGGCTGAGTGCGTTGTAAGACAAAGATAGATTTGGAAAATATTACCAAGGCATTGTGTTTATTTTTTTCGAATCCTGAAAAAACCAATAAATATTTTTGAAAAATTTAAACGCAGAATGAAAGACTAAATTATTACCGAGGGCCGAAAGTCCCTTAGAATAAATAAAAAGTTTATTTTGAATGAGATATTTGAAATTAAAAATCACACTAAATTTTCTCTTAGTTTTTCACCCCTGTAACTTATTAAAATAAACATTATAGAAGTTCTCAGGCCCTCTGAGACTTTTCGCTAATAACGTAATCTTTCAGTTTGCGTTTTAATTTTTTAAAAATACTTATTAGTTTTCTCAGGATTCGAAAAAAATGAATCCCCATTTGAATAGCATTGCAGCCGAAAATACGTACCGATCCTCTTAAATGCACTCAATTTGAACTTTTTGTGATAAAATTAGTGAATTAGTCAGCACCTTGATTGTATATTTTGAATCTATAAAAAATACGACTAAGTATATTAGTTGCAATAAATTATCAAATTGATAAGATACAGTGTGTCGCATTTAAGATGAAGACACCCCTATGGTTCGGCTATAAAAATATATACAGATTTGAAATTTTGCACAGTCATACAGGGTGATGGTTCACAATTTTTAAAATAGTCAACTGAACTTTAAATTTTAAAACGCGGCCTACTACAAACAGGGGGAATTTTCGATATGCGATTCGATTTGCTTCGCGTTACAGATATTGATGTTATTTGGAAAAGTTGTTCCAAATATTATTATAACCCCACATACCAAATTTTATGACAAAATTCACAATTATAGTTTTTTTTTTCAGTTGTTGTAGTCAGGATCTTAAATCCTAAAATTGAAGTCCCGAGATGCATCTCGAGACAGCCAAAAACGGGATTTTCGATTTTTTCGGTCTTTCCGCACAGATATTAAAAATTCTGCCTCTGCCATTTAAAAGAACGGCAAAAAGTACATAAAAAATATTATTTAAATGTTGGCCAAATCATATTATCATAACCTAAAATTTTTTTGAAAATTTAAAAAATTTTTGCTGGGCACATTTTTCATTACAAAAATCTGAAAAAAATGAGGTTGTTTTGTATTCAAAAGATACAACCTCTTGAATTTTTCAAGATTTTTTAAAGTAAAATTGCGCTCACAAAGAAAATAAAAACTAAAAATTTTTCTTTTCTCGATTTAAGACGTTTTAGGACCTCTGGGAAGCTAAAAATTTGCATAAGGGCATAATTTTATATCCTTTATCGAAAACATAAGTAGCGGGGCTGATCGGTGCGGGGGCACTTTTGACCACTTATACCCACTCTTATCCCGCTATAGCTTTTAGAGTTTATTTATTTAGGTAAGTTATTTATTAGAGGCGCTACATTAAGGTTATACCTTATTTAAGTATTTTCATATTCAGAAATTGTTGCTTGAGCCACTCTACATCTGAAAATACATATTTTAAGAGACAACTTTAATGCAATCAAAGTGTTTTGGTAAAATCGTGGGTTGTGGGTTAGGCCATTGTTGCTCTGAGCTCCTCAACTATAAGTACTAAACCAATTAGTAATAAAACTAGCTCGGATCGCTGACACATTGACTATACCTTATATCCCTTATATAGTACCAGGTATCCGAAATGCACAAATGGGAAAGGATATCGAACTAACTTGGAAGCAAAATAGAAAAAAATGTTTTGATATTGAAGAGGCAAATAACGAACTAAGAGAAGATTAGTAAAATCAATGCTCACAGCAGGAGAACCTTCCAACCAAAACCAAAACGAATAAAAGACAAACGACTTAGTAGAGCATAAAAGTCTAAACACGAATAGAAGCAACAAGAACGCTATTTAATAAAGCCAAAGATTTGGAGAAAAGAGAAATATACAAAAAATTCGTACTGAATACAACAAAGAGATTAGACAATCAAAAACGGAATCTTAAGGGAGGATCTGCCTGTTTATTTTTTATATACTTGCCAGTACTAAAATCCACAAGATTATTTCCAGGGATCCAGTACACGGATCAGGCGTACTTAAAAGATCTAATGGCACCATTTTCGAATCTAAAATGGAAAGGCCAGAACACTTACTACAGATCCACTTTGCAGGATCAACAGCTATTGATGAGTAGACTTAGAACCTAACCTAACCTAGGCTGAAAACCTAAAACAACCTAAACACCCTAGGAAAGAAAACAAAATAAACGTCAATTCGGAAAATATAAAGGGGGCCACAAAACAATTTGCTTCTTTAAATCTCAAGAGAAGGATGTAATAATTCTGCCCTATTACAAAAAGTATTGACATCTGATTACTCATATATACCAAATACTTAGATAACTGTAGGCGTGGTGTACATATCTGTATGTACATATACAAAATATGACGATAAGATAACGCCCTACGTTAATTCTACAGGATTCAGTCTTACATAATTTCTGTTGAAGACAATAGAAAAAAATCTTGATGCATAGGAGGAATTCTTGATAGGAATTCTTGATACATACTAAATAGGAACCATTGAAGGATCATCCTCTCAATGGAAACAAGCGTGAATGTGAAGCAATAATCTTCACATTCTTGAAATGTGAAGAATTTCCCTTTACAATGTGAAGGGAAATTAACATTACTGCACTTGACGAAATATTTCACAAAAACAGTCACTCCATTAATAGGACGTATTACATTAACTCCATCTCTATCCAGATAAAACGTCTTTATACCAAGTAATACCACATTATCCTTATAATGCAGCAGAATCAACAAGGATATATGCATTACCACAATATGCAACTATTTAAAATTAATGTTAGTAAATTAGCTTAATTTAAACGACCCGTAAAGAGAGGATATTTTGGACAAAGCAACCAAGAGGTACCAAAAAAAGGTACTTTCCCCACTCCTGACTTACTTCTGGTGAATGACTTGATTACGCTCCTTGACACGCAGGAGAAATAAGTGAAGGTCTATGCGCAATAATTATGGTAAGAGGAAAATATTGTAATTGTCTTTCGAGCACAGTGAATGTGCTTACTTGGTGGTGCGACATGGAAAGGTTTTTCAATCTTAGTAAAAGAGTAGTAGTCAGTTTATTGGAGATATCACTGTATGGCGAAAATCTCAAAGACGCAAATGAATACATATAGACCAATCAAGTTAGTAAAAAATAAGCCATTTTTCGACATAACGGAAAAGACGAGCTGTAACAGTTGAAATGTGTAGTACGAGATATTATAAAAAGACTACCATCTTGGGAATCATCAATTTTTTAGTGGAACCGTTTTTAAATAAACAATCAAAACGTCAAACTTAGTTTTTTACTCATAACTTAAAAACTTGTTTATTTAGAGATTTGAAGTCCACAGGTAACTTTTTCAGAAGAAAAAGATATATCAAATGAGATACGTTAAATCAAAATCGGTTAATAAACAAAAAAGTTATTGCAAAACGGACGACAAAATCGCTGTTTTAGAATATTGTTAATAACAATTTTACTGTTTCCTAAAATATGTTTAAATATACCAAAACTTGAGGGCCTTATAGTGTTTGATTGGTGCGCAAAAAATGGTCCAGATCTGTTAAACAGTTTTTGAAAAATTGAATTTGTTTATAATTTTTTTTGAAAAACGAGCTAATTTCTAGGGCTGGTCCAGTTAATTTGGCTGAATGTATCTCAATAGTCATGGGCATATTAAGATGTATACTAATAACCTATGAAAAAAAAAGTTTAAAAAAATTGCACTTATGTACACAAAATTATTTGTTAATAAATAGCACTTTTCTAGCTTATAAACAATTACAATAACTCCGTAGAAATTAGATCAAATTAAATGGCAATAAAAATACGGAAAGCTGGTTAAAATACAAAACTTCCAAAAAAAATTAAGGTCCTACGGCCCTTGGGGTCTGAGATAACCCCTTTTTTTTAAATCACTGTTACGTTAATTAACAACATTAAGAGCTGAAATTAACCAATCTTTTATAAGAAAAGTCAAAGGTTTTAACAAAGTTTTCAGGCAGAAATATATTAAAAATTGTTTAAACAGGAGTGTTATAAACATAGAGTATTTTGCGTTCGGTCCGACTAAAGTAAAAATAGTGTGAGTAGCCGACTGAATCGTGGGCATGCGACCCGTGCAGCGATTCAGTCAATCGTCGGCATGCGGCCAGCCGCGCTCTCTAAAAAGTCAACTACACGGATTGAAAATAGAGCGCCGGAAAAAATGACATATATATCTGGTTCTACTGTACCAATTTTATTAATTTTTTTTCAAAGAGAAGATCTGGTCTTGTTTTTCTGGACGCTTCTGAGTTTGATCAATTTTCTCGAAAGGGTTATTTCACCATCAGACGCAAAAATAAGTTTCGCACAGGTACATGGACAGATATGATCATTGAGCAGGTACTGATGAGGTCCCTAAAAGTAAGTGGTGGGATAACCCATGGTCGTGGCCAAACTGAGAGTGTTTTATGTAAATGGACATTATCTAGCATCGTGTTAATTGCAGTTACTGAAAAAATGGAAGAATTTTGTAATGTCAATTATACCACTACTAATCAACATGTAGATGCTAGTAGTGCTCTAATTAATAGAGATGAAACTGATTTAGAACAGTTGAATATTTATTTTCAAAATCGTAATCCATTTCCAAAGACTGAAACCATTTTATCTATAAGCACTGGAATTGTTGGGGATGAAACGATCAACTGTCATAATGCATTAGAAATTGGATATGCTGCTATGCAAAAAATTATTGGTACATCTTTAGACAAAGTTGTTTTCCCAAGAAGACATAAAGTACTTTCTTTAGCAGTTAATTCAGTAGTTAAAATTGGCGATAAAATTGCGAATGTGGATCCTGCAGCTATTTTTCAAAGAGATGCTTTAGCTGTTGAGACAAAAGATGATATGAAAAAATTTCTTAAATTTGAATTGAGTACATACCCAATGTCTCTCTTTGATGATGAAACTCAAAAATCTTTATTTTATTCCAATTTTAATAAAATGGCAGACTTTAAAGCAACTCAAAATGATTCTTTTGTCATCGATGGTTTTTTTTTATTACACAAAGTACGATGGAATATAAAATCATCAGTAAATGAAATATTAAACATGTACATAAATTTTGTAAAAAAATTTATACTAATGGGACGATTGTCTTTGATGGATATTCTAATAAATGCACTAAGTCAACTGAAAGATTGCGCAGACGAAATATAAATTTAGGTATGGAAGTACGATTCAATTATAATACAATAATTAATCAA
Source organism: Diabrotica virgifera virgifera (assembly GCF_917563875.1). Taxonomy (NCBI): domain Eukaryota; kingdom Metazoa; phylum Arthropoda; class Insecta; order Coleoptera; family Chrysomelidae; genus Diabrotica; species Diabrotica virgifera. Next base: position 165,597,461 of record NC_065444.1, on the reverse strand, counting down.
GCTCAAGATAAATTTTTAAATATCGACAAAAATAAAATACAGTTGATAGAGCTCCTTGGCAAAGAATTTAATAAAAATAATTACAGGACAAAAGTCGCGCAAGATGATGCAGATTATTTGATAGTTGAAACTGGTATAATGACAAGTAATTCAAATATAACATCAAATACATTTATAGTTGGCAAAGATATTGATTTACTTGTTATTATATATGAAAAAGGAAGAAACTTAAAAAATTTGTTTTTATTGAAACCTGGTAGGGAGAATGAAGATGATGTTATATACAGTTCTTGTTGTTTTAAATTACAAGAATTGCAAGGCATCATTGGATTTCTTCATGCAATGACTGGGTGTGATACCACTTCCGCCCTGTTTCAACAAGGAAAAAAAATTATTAAAGTTACTTACTGATAGGAAAGACCTGAAATTATTATCCGCCGAGTTTTATGAACCAAATGCATCTGCATTAATAATTGGACAGAGCGGAGTGCAAATTATTGCATGTTTGTATGGCGCAAAAGAAAAAAATGACTTAGGTGAAATACGTTTTAACTACTTCAAGAAAGCTGCTTTTAATACAAGTGTTAACTTAGAAAAGTTACCGCCTACAAAGGGTAGTGCAGAGCAGCATAGTTATAGAGTCTGCCTTCAAGTACAGGAATGGTTGGGCGTGAAGGAAGACCCTACAGAATGGGGATGGAAAATAATCAATGGGAGATTCGCACCTATATATTCTTCTGATCCTATGGTTCCTGAAGAATTAGTTAATTTAATTAAATGCAAATGCAAAAAGGATGCAAAACTAAAGCATGCACTTGTCGCAAAAACGGGTTCAAATGTACAGACAGGTATGGTACATGCGTAGAAATTAAATGCAGCAATATAAACGAAATTATTATTAAAGAAGATAGCAATACAAAAGATGAACAAGAGACCATTAATGAAATTTATTTAACTCAATTAGATGAGAATAACGACGCTGAAAATGAAATATGTCTGAATGGGCTTGATAAAAACAGCGACGATGAAGAAGTGATTTGCGAAAGTAATAATGCCAGTGAAATTGAAGATGAAAGTACAAACGACAGTTTATGTAGTAGTGGCAATCAGGATATAACAATTAAGCGTAGAAAATTGCATTAAATTCAATTATAAATTGAAAGAAATAGAAAAAAACCAGGCAAGTTAAATTTTGCTCTGTAAATTTATATATTTTGCATTATTTAGCATTAAAATTCGTTTCCCAATTAGTAATTACCAGTCAACGCCAATCGAATCGGCAGCTAAACGAAATTTAGTCCAGTGGTATTCCATCATGGAAATTGACAGTAGAAGAAGAGAAAGAACTTTACCTCAACTAATAGCAGTAAGAAATATATTCCCATTTAACCAAGAGGATCAATCTTCTGCATATATACCCGATTTTCAAAATTTAAGTCAATGGCAACAACTCCTAACCCAATTTAGTTCAATCACAAATACAGCTTATTATGCAACAAATACCCTTTCATACTTATCAAACTCTTTTACCTAATTGTCAAATAGTTATTACTAACCAACCAATGTATTTACCTACCCAACAAACGTCCATGGCTAATCAACAAATTACCCACCAAAACATAAATTCACACGCCGCTTCCTCAAGTAATACAGCACAAATTGAACAAACTTTCCAATATGTGCATAGCACAGTAGACATAGAGGAGGTATACAGCGCAGACAGCGAAACAGGTCACAAAGAAGGAGACAACAAAAATTCTTGGCAGGTCTTCAAAAAACGAAAAAGAGAACATCAACACAAAAAGCCGCTACAGCTAGTACGGCCCAAGTAACCGTTCAAAATCGCCTCACTCCCCTAGGCAACACGGACGAAACCAACACCGAAAGAAATAATACACAAGACAAAATACCAAAAGCTGCTCTAATTTGAATTTAAGAGTAATAAAATTCAAGGCCATAATAGACTTCCTGAGCCTGGTAACAATAAAAGAAACCTATAACGTCAAAACTCAAATAAATGGCACAGTCAAAGTTACTCCAAACGGTAAGTATGGAGTACATACCAACAATAGAAACCTATAGGAAAATCATAAGATATCTTAAAGATGAAAACATAATTCACCATACATTAAATATATCCAATACTCCAGCCAAATACCCTAGCGAAATGAGCCCTTTAACCGCCCCGCAAACTACAAAAGATGCTTAGTGTACAAAAACCTAGTCGAAACGAAAAGAAGACCGAACGGCCGAACCGAACCACAACCAACAAATTATATACCAATAATTCCCATCAGTCTATTACTATTCCACACAACCAAGACAATGAAAATACGCACCAACTATAAACCCAAACTACACTCAACACACAACAGCAACACAATTTAACGTGGGAGAGAACTATCAATATTCTTAAACGAATACAAAGCAATACTAAATGTCTTCTATACTCAGAATTGCACCCTGGAATACTAACGGATTGCTTAACCACAAGCAAGAAATTATTACATTCCTAAATCTAAATCAAAGCGACATCTTACTCCTATCCGAAACTCATTTTACGAATTTAACAGTCTTTAAAATTCCTCCATTACAATTAAAAATACACCCCATCCGGACAGCACCGCTCACGGAGGTCCGTCAGTAATAAATAGAAGCAACATTCCTCAACATGAACTACTAGAGTAGCAAACTGATAAAATCCAAGATACGAGCATTGCGATTAAAACACATCCATTAAAATTGACAGTGTATCTGTCTGTCAGACAGATATCTGTATATCATTTTACAAGGTAAAATTGAAGGAAAAAGGGCCTCAGGACGAAGGAAAATATCTTTGCTTGCTAACCTGAGAGCATGGTATTGAAAGACATCAACACAACTTTCCGTATAGCAACCAACAAAGATATTATAGCCAGAATGATCGCCAACATTCATGCACTCTAAGAAGAAGGAGAAGAAGAAGGCAACACAAAAACAGCACTTTCGAGCAATACATTTAAAATTTAAATCCAAATGACCACAAACTATGAAAAGCAACAAAAAAGCTAAAGAGACCCCAAATACCTGTCCATCCTCTCTAACTACCAAACAACGCATGGGCACGATCTGATGAAGAAACACTTGCAACTCTAGGTGTTCACTTAGCTAACGTATTCAAAACTGATCCTAGAACTGCAGAGGACATAATAAATGATAATATCGATTCACCCTGCCAACAAGTGTATCCTGCAATAAAAGCACTATCCCCGAACGAAGTTAAAAACGAGATACAGCAACTAAACCTTATGACGAAAACTACTTTTCCTGATCTTCACAGAGGATTTATCAGAAACACACAGTACAACAATTGCATCCTTTGCAGATGAAGTAGCTGTATTATCATATTATCAAGTAGTGAGAAACAGTAGAAGCTTCTTCTCGTCTCCAAACCCACCTAAACTTACTCGTAGAATGTTGCAATCAATGAGAATTAAAATCAATAAAATAAGTCAGTACAAGTAACATTTACCACCCGTCGTTAAATACGTCCTTCAATCGCACTTAAAAATACACACGTCCGCGTCCCCGTCAGCACAGCGACAGCAACCAACCATGTAAGTCAAACTAGAAACCACAACAATGAACTGATTGAACATCTCTACCAGAATAAACCAATAATCAGAAGATTCCAGCGACTGTGACTACAAGATTTATTACAACAATGAAATAAATCTGAAAGGCGAAGCATCACTGGGTCCTCCAGCTTCCATGCTCACAAATTCGTTCACATTTACTCAAAAGCCTTCATGTATAAATTAATATTGTAAGTAAAAGTTAAAAAGAAAAAATAAAACTAAATTAAGTACCTACATAAAAAAACCACTAAAAAAGTTTCAATGTTTGTAATAATCTAAAATTAATTATAAATTTTTAATAAACATTATTATTAGAAATTTTCATCTATTTTTAACATTTATTTAGTAGAATTATATTTTAAAAAATAAATAAACTTAAAAAATAACAACAAAAAGGCCACTTCAAAAAAGGTTTATACATGCCATTAGCTGCTTTGTTTTAGATAATTTTGCAATGAAAATACAATAAAGGTTATTATTTTAACGTGGTGCCATAGTTAAAAAAAATTAATAAAATTGGTACAGTAGAACCAGATATATATGTCATTTTTTCCGGCGCTCTCTTTTCAATCCGTGTAGTTGACTTTTTAGAGAGCGCGGCTGGCCGCATGCCGACGATTGACTGAATCGCTGCATGGGTCGCATGCCCACGATTCAGTCGGCTACTCACACTATTTTTACTTTAGTCGGACCGAACGCAAAATACTCTATGTTTATAACACTCCTGTTTAAACAATTTTTAATATTTTTTCTGGCTGAAAACTTTGTTAAAAGCTTTGACTTTTCTTATAAAAGATTGGTTAATTTCAGCTCTTAATGTTGTTAATTAACGTAACAGTGATTTAAAAAAAAAGGGGTTATCTCAGACCCCAAGGGCCGTAGGACATTATGTTTTTTTTGAAGGTGTGTATTTTAACCAGCTTTCCGTATTTTTTATTGCCATTTAATTTGATCTAATTTCTACGGAGTTATTGTAATTGTTTATAAGCTAGAAAAGTGCTATTTATTAACAAATAATTTTGTGTACATAAGTGCAATTTTTTTAAACTTTTTTTTTTCATAGGTTATTAGTATACATCTTAACGAACAAAATATGCTCATGACTATTGAGATACATTCAGCCAAATTAACTGGACCAGCCATAGAAATTAGCTCGTTTTTCAAAAAAATTTATAAACAAATTCAATTTTTCAAAAACTGTTTAACAGATCTGGACCATTTTTTGCGCACCAATCAAACACTATAAGGCCCTCAAGATTTGGTATATTTAAACATATTTTAGGAAACAGTAAAATTGTTATTAACAATAATCGAAAACAGCGATTTTGTCGTCCGTTTTGCAATAACTTTTTTGTTTATTAACCGATTTTGATTTAACGTATCTCATTTGATGTATCTTTTTCTTCTGAAAAAGTTACCTGTGGACGTCAAGTCTCTAAATAAACAAGTTTTTAAGTTATGAGCAAAAAACTAAGTTAGACGTTTTGATTGTTTATTTAAAAAGTGTTCCACTAAAAAATTGATGAATCCCAAGATGGTACTCTTTTTGTAATATCTCATACTACACATTTCAACTGTCAAACCATATCTTTTCGGTTATGTCAAGAAAAAACCTAACTTGATTGGCCTAATAGTGATTCCTCTAAAATTAGAGCTATCCTTTACAATTAGATTAGACATATTTAATTTTCATGATTTACTTATACATGAACTTTTCAATTTCTGTTAATTATACAAAAAAAATAGTTATGTTAAAAATCATACCGGCATATTTTATTAGAAAAACTCACCCACTGCAATCTGCTCATTTATGAAAATAGAATTACCTGAAAATAAATACAATATTAATAAGATGAACTACTTCATTTATAAATTTTTATGATAGTATCTTCAATACTGTTTAGCTGGCAATAATAGTATCAAAATATAATATGTAACTACTAATTTATGCCAAAATGTCACCTGCGTTCTATAAAAATTATAGTGTGATCCAGACAAATATGGTTAATAAAAACGCTTTAAAATATATTTAAACAAATTAAACAAGTTATGATTAACTTCTTTATCGCCAAGCGTCACTAAAGTCATTCATTATTGTACTCATTTTCCCTCATTTGCGGCAGTAAAGTAACACTTTATTGTACTGAAAGAAGAATTTTACTTTACCTGCCGCGATTAATCAAATTAACTGAGATTGAATGTAAGCGGTCGATGGCAGTAATCGATTATTTATTTGAGTGAACTAAAAATTTATTTACTTTAATTATTAAAACTATTGTACAAAATTTACGTTATTATTAATTAAATTTATGTCAGAAAGTGAAATTCTATAGTATTTTGCAACTATATTCATAAAACATAAATCGAAACTTTACATATTTAATAATTAGTTAATTATTCAATATTGATTACTTGAACAACTATCGATTAAACATCGAAATCAGCCAGCCTGCAAAAGCATTCTGTCATCGTCATTACTGTCATAAGAAATTTTTATTTCATCTAAAATTAATAGAATTCTTAAATCTTTTAAGTTTTGTATTAATGCAAATATATTATGAAATGGTGTTTTTGTTAATTCGATTATATATAGAACGGTGACAGATATTAATGATAATTTGTTAGCAAATATATTTATCTAGATTTTCTACTATTCATCAAGGGAAAAGCAACTGCAACTGCGCTGCAGAAGGCTACACTTCATAAACAATAACGTAACTATTAACGGTATTTTTAATTTTTGATAATTTATTTAATGTGCTAAAATTGGTTAATTATTTAAATAAAATTCGATTAAACTGTTTAAAATATATTTATATATCCATTATTTCGTTGAAGTTATAATAATAGAAGTATAACGTCTTACGTGCGTACCAAGTACACACACTCTTTTTTCATTAGGATGTAATTAAGTAAGTGTTAAGTAAGTGTTAATGTTTTTTATGATTGGCGATAAAATTTTGTATGCACTACTTTAGTAAAGACTCTTTATCGCACTAGTCTGTTATTCGCCTCGCTCGCTAACGCTCGCTCTGCTTATAATATCAGACTCGTTCGATAAAGAGTAACTTTACTGACTTGGTACATAAATAACTATTAAGTTTAGAATAATAGAAATCTTCAAATATTATATCTATGTGTTTTTAAAGTACCTTCTCCCAATCAGAGGTTGAATATCATCATCATTATCTTTACTCTGCATTTAAACCAGTCCCTTAAATTCTTTAACTATGACACTCTCCCTCTTCCTATACTCTTTCCTCTTCTCATTTTTCCCTGTATGATCATACTCTGGGCTAATTAGCAAAATACAAGGAAAAGTTATTTACCAGCAATTTTATTGCTGGAATCGAATCTTATTATTGTATGTATTAATAATATAGATATGCAAAGTCCGCAGATAGTGTGCTACTTTTCTTATAAACAAAATGGCGCCCGAAAATCGTGTTTTTTTCAATTTTTGCTCTATAACTCCAAAGATTTTAACTTTAGACCAAAAACACTCAAATAAAAATTCACCGCAATTAAATTCTGCATAGAGACGTGTTTTTTCCGATTTACTTCGACGAAAACTTTCCCCGGAGAAAGCGGGTTTTTCCAACAAAATCTTTAATTTTCAACTAAACTTTTAGATAAGTAATTGTTAATCAATAATTAAATAATTCGGTAAGGTAAAAGCCCTTTCCATATATATTACAATTCCAGAAGTCTATGGAAATTTAATTAACAGTTTAGCAACAATTAAAATGGTAATTAAAAATTTACGGTCGCTATAATAACGACAATAATTATGATGCATAAGAATAACTATACCTATCTAATGTACTTTACAGAATTGAAATTGGACTATTTAAGCGGCCTCAGGAATATTTTAAAATTATAAACAATTTTTTGGTTTATAAACAAATAGAATATCTCGGGAAATATTAAACTAAATTAAATTGTGAAAACGGTATTCGAAAGACAGCGGCAGGTCACTTCTTTTAAAGAAAAAACGTTTAATTATGACGAGTGGTTTCTGATATACAACCGGTCAAAGTTGACCGGAATTTACGGTAAAGATATAAACAATAGGATCATAATTTTTAAACCATCACTTTTGGTTTTTGTCCTCTTTCTCCGCACCAATTTTCATATCTTTAAAATTCTCATAACATATATTATTATAATAAAAACTATCGATAATACGTGTGAAAATTGCCAAAAATAGCAAAATTCCAATCAAAAATTAGATTGGAGAAAATGTAACCCTCAAAGTTCAAAATCGGTATACGTTAACAAAATGCATTTTCTCGGCTTCCCATGGAGCAATTTCCTTCATTCTTTTTTTGTTCCCTAATAACTCGAGTAGAGCCATCGAACTAACGCATTATTAAATGTCAAACTTGCTTCTGTTTTGTTATAATAGATTAATTTATTTATAAGAACAGAAAATTACATATCTTTTCCAGTTGTAGGCTTTTTTTTAGATAAACTTACTACAAGTGTACCTTTTAAAGTTAAAAACATAAATATTCTCATTTGAAAGCTGTATAATTATTAAAACAATTTTTATTTAAACAAATTAAAATATTGTGTTATAATAAATAAATTAATTTATTATAACAAAACAAAAGCAAGTTTGACATTTAATAATGCGTTAGTTCGATGACTCTACTCGAGTTACTTGGGAACAAAAAAAGAATGAAGGAAATTGCTCCATGGGAAGCCGAGAAAATGCATTTTTTTAACGTATACCGATTTTGAACTTTGAGGGTTACATTTTCTCCAACCTAATTTTTGATTGGAATTTTGCTATTTTTGGCAATTTTCACAAGTATCATCGATAGTATTTATTATAATAATATATGTTATGAGGATTTTAAAGATATGAAAATTGGTGTGGAGAAAGGGAACAAAAATAAAAAGGTGATAGTTTGAAAATTATGATCCTGTTGCTTATATCTTTGCGTAAATTTCGGTCAATTTTGACCGGTTGTATCTCAGGAACCACTCGTCATAATTAAAAGTTTTTTCTTTTAAAAGAAGCGTCCGGCCGCTGACTTTCGAATACCGTTTTCGTAATTTAATTTAGTTTAATATTTCCCGAGATATTCTATTTGTTTATAAGCCAAAAAATTGTTAATAATTTTAAAATATTCCTGTGGCCGCTTAAATAGTCCAATTTTAATTCCGTAAAGTACATTAGATAGGTATAGTGTCTTTTTATGAAAAAATCGTAGTTATTCTTATGCATCATAATTATTGTCGTTACTATAGCGACCGTAAATTTTTAATTAACATTTCAATTGTTGCTAAACTGTTCATTCAATTTCCATCGGCTTCTGGAATTATAATACATACGGAAAGGGCTTTTACGTTACCAAGTTGTTTAATTATTGATTAACAACTACTTATCTAAAAGTTTAGTTGAAAATTAAAGATTTTGTTGGAAAATCCGCTTTTTCCGGGGAAAGTTTTCGTCGAAGTAAATCAGAAAAAACACGTCTCTATGCAGAATTTAATTGCGGTAAATTTTTATTTGCGTATTTTTGGTCTAAAGTTAAAATCTTTGGAGTTATAGAGCAAAAATTGAAAAAAACACGATTTTCGGGCGCCATTTTGTTTACAAAAAAAAGTAGCACACTATCTGCGGACTTTGCATATCTATATTATTAATATATACAATCATAAGATTCGATTCCAGCAATAAAATTGCTGGTAAATAACTTTTCCCAAAAATGGCCTATTCTCCAATAATCAGCCCAGACTATCAGTCTTAACACATTATATCGCTATCCCGTCATTACGTGTCCCAGATATTGTAACTTTATTATTTTTATTATGTTTATAATTTCGTATTCTTTGTCCAGTTCTCGCAATATTTCCGTGTTCGTATTTTTCTGTGTCCATGCTATTCTAAGGATCCTCCTGCAACACATTTTAAAGGACTGTAGCTTATTTATGTGTTCATTCTTCAACGTCCAATTTCCAAGTCCATATTGCAGTACTGAAAACACCTGTCACCTAGCATCTCAAAGCTCAAAACTCTCAGTTTTAATCTAAGGTCTTTGTTGCAGATAATTTTTTTCATTTTTACAAATTCATTTCTTGCCATTTCTATCCTAGCCCTTATTTTTGTTGTTTGATCATTATTGCCTGAAATTTAGATTCCTAAGATTTGTATTTATCAACCCTTTCTATCGGTACATTTCCCAAATGTATGTTTTTGTATCTTTGTTTTCTTTGTTATTATCATGTTTGTATTTGGTCTTTTTTATAAAATATTTATTTTTAGTCCATATTTTTTACAGAAACTGTTTGTTTTGTTTAGCAGTAATTTGAGTTGTTTAACAGAGCTTGCCATAATCACGTTCTCATCAGCATATCGTATGTTGTTAATAGAGCTTCTATTAATTAATATTCCTTCACTTCGAGATAGTAGTGCTTCTTCAAAAATGGCTTCACTATAATTAACGTGCTATGTACTAAGAGTATAAGTCATAAAAAAGATTTTTCGGGATTCTTCTATATTTTGAATTATATAATTAATAAGGTATTACCAAAGTAGAAACTAAAATAGCTAATTATTAATGTATTCATCATATTTCGTCACCATTTTGATATTTAGTTGTAATAGTTATTTCATCAGTGGTAAAAAAGTCTTTGAAAAGTCCTAATAAAAAATTTTCATGTTTGACTTATACTCTTAATACATATAGTGCAGTCACTGAAGGTGGATATGAGCTATTACCTCCGATTTCGTTCAACCTCCATCGCTTTGCATGAAAATTGGTGAGTGTTTAGAAGATATCTCAAGGAACAAAGGTGACATGGTGCCAACTTGCGCTTTTACCCTGGGGGTGGATGCCACCCCTCCTCGGTGGTGAAAATTATTTTATTAGAAATAACCCCACAATTCGATAGAAGGACAAATTATAAGCAAAATTTGTTATATAAAGTTATTGAAATAAATCAAAACTTTTTGAGTTATTAAAGATCAAACTTTTAATTTTTCGTGAGAAAAACCGATTAAACCGATTTAACCGATTTTTCATAAATAACTCAAAAACTATAAGTTTTTACAAAAAACATTTTGATATCAAAATTGAGGCCAATAAAAAATCAAATAAACTCCTTTCTAGAAAAACCTTTCAATGTTAACTAAAAGTGAGTTATAGGTAATTGAATATATATTTCTTTCGTCGAGTACCCAAATCTAAGTATTCAAGCTTAAATACCGGGAAAATGAAGGATTTTATAACATAAACTTATTAAACATTTGTCAAAGGTCTTAGAAATGTCTATCAAATAAGCCCTCGGACAAGTTGATAGCATTAAAATTTATGCACCAAAAATTTTTCAAAATTTATCTTTTAAACATTTTTCCAAAAAAATGTTGTTGTTTTTTTGTAAATAACTCCGTTAATTTTTAAGATATCAGATTCACGTAAAAACTAGTTAAAAGTTCATTCCAAGAGCTATTAACAAATGTCAAATTTAGTCTTTTAAACCTCTTACTTTTTTAAGAATAAAAGGTTAAATGGCCCCGGTTACATGGTTCTCGCAGCAAAATTGAAAGTTTAAACGTTTCTATCTCGGTTATGTTTTATTCTACGGAAATAGTAAAATGGACAAAGTATTTGGAGCAGAAAAAACTAAAATTTAGCTATATGTCATTTTTAGGCATGTTGAGTATTTTTAGAGTTATTATCAAAAGAAATGAAAAGTACGATAATTTTAAAAATTTTGATTTTTTTAAATTATATCTTTTTTTCAAAAATATGCATTCTAAACCGGTCAAAATTGTTGAAATCATTAACTATGTCAACCTGAAGAAATTATTGTGAGGATTACTACATATTTTCATTTTTGTGGAAATGGCGTATGTTTTATTTTTCACTTTTTCCTAAGAAAATCGAAAGAGTTCTCTTATTTTCATCATAACTTGCTTAATTTTGATGCTATTAAATTATACTGGAGCTCGTTTGATAGGTATTACAAAGTACTTTGACAAGTGTTTAACAAGTATATTCTATAAATGCATCGTTTTCCCGTTATGTAAGCTTGAATACTTAGATTTGAGTACTCGTCGAAAAAAATATACATTCAATTACCCATAACTCACTTTGAAATAACATTAGTTTAGTTCTTTAAGTGCAAAATGTATTATATTTTTTATTATGTTTAATTTTGGTAATAATAACTTTTTTAAAAAAGCTTACAGTTTTTGAGTAATACGTGATAAACCTCTTTAAAACATGCACTTTTTTTAAGAAAAAATAAAATTTTTAATATTTAATAACTCATAAAGTATTGATTTATGTTAATAACTTTATATAACAAATTTTGCTTAGACGTTTCCCCTCTATCGATTTCTGGTATTATTTTTAATAAAAAAAATTCGCCCACAAGAAGGGGTGGCATCCACCCCCAGGGTAAAAGCGCAAATTGGCATCATGTTAGTTTTGTTCCTTGGAGTATCTTCTAACTACTCACCCATTTTCATGAAAATCGATGAAGGTTCAACGAAATCGGAGGTGAAAACCTTCAGTGACTCCACTAATAGCACTCTAGAAAAATTAATAAGTGAGATATAATATATCCGTGCCTAACTCATCTCCTGATTTCAATTTCTGGACTGGGTTCGTTATTTATTACAATTTGTGCTCTTTGATTCCAGTAAAGGTCTGATACCTATTTTTAAGGGCTGTAATTCCAGTGGCTTAACGATTCAAAAAATGAACAAACCTACCTCTGAAATATTTTGTATTGGTATCATGTGATTTCACCTGCCATAACGCGGTTTATGTGCTACGGTATTTATACTGTATGAGCCATATATCATTCTTCTTCTTCTTCATGGGCCTTGTCCGTTGCGGACGTTGGCTATTATCATAGCAATTTTAATTTTTTGCGGCGTTTCTGAATAACTCGATCGATGTTAGTCCAAACCGTTGACGTGTCTTGAAGCCATGAGTGTCTTCTTCTTCCGGGTCCGAGTTTGCTTTCTATTTTACTCTGTATTATTAGTTTGAGTGTATGATACTTATCATTTCTCATAATATGACCGAGGTATTCATTCCAGTTTCCGTTTCTTAATTTTGAAAGTGATTTCTGTTTGTTCTCCCATTCGGCGCAATACCTATCAATACCTATACAGGCGCATATATATTATATTATTAAGATAATACATTTTTTAATGTGCGGCATGCTTAAGAACAGAGGTTTTATGCATACGATTGACGTTAAAGATCTCAAACCTTCAACAATCGATAATCAATATCATCACTGAAGATCTTTCGAAAACTGCGAGTGAGACGCGTTTTCACGGTACACTTTGGATGATCATCACTGATGAATCATCCAAAGTGAAAAATAAATGAATCGTGTAAACTATTAATAATCGAAAACGATCATTCAAAATGAATATTGAACGAAGTTGAACCGAGTTCTACTTTTGTTCACTTTAGAGGATGCAACGCGGATGAATCATCCAAAGTGAACCATGTAGTAAACATGCTTTTATTGCTGTGAATCATCGGCAGTGACTAGTGAAAGGCGGCAACAGGTCCACGCGGATGTTTGTTGTCGTATTTAAAGTGCGTAGTTGTTGTGTTTGTACGTGTTTAGATGGTTTCTTAACATGTCTTAATCTTCTGTAGACCATTCCTTTAACAAACACGTTGACGCCCCCATTTTGTAGCGTCGATTTATCCACGGCCTTACCCACCAACGTCATTTTTTCTAATCTTCTGTTTTTCAAGTGCATGTCTAAGATCATTTAAAAAACATTCACATATTATGCCAATTCCAGCACGTACAATTTCAGTTGGCGCCATTTGTAAGTGAACAGACTAATTCAGTCTTGGTGATCCATGTAAACGATAATAACTTTCATCGCCGCAATCACTTTGGATGATTCATCCGGGATGATCATCCAAAGTGCACCGTGAAAACGCGCCTACCAGTTTGATAGAAAAACGTTAAGGCGCGTTTTCACGGTACACTTTGGATGATCATCCCGGATGAATCATCTAACGTGAAAAATAAATGAATCTTGTAAACTATTAATCATCGAAAATGATCATCCAAAATGAATATTGAACGAAGTTGATCCGAGTTCTACTTTTGTTTACTTTAGGGGATGCATCGCGGATGAATCATCAAAAGTGAACCATGTAAACATGCATTTGTTGCTGTGATTCATCGGCAGTGGCTAGTGAACGGTTTAACATGGCTTGATCTTCTGTAGACCATTCCTTTAACAAATACGTTGAAGCCCCCATTTTGTAGTGTCGAATTATCCACAGCGTTGCCCACCAACGTCGTTTTTATCTAATCTTTTGTTTTTCAAGTACATGTCTAAGTTCATTTAAAAGATATTCACTTATTATGCCAATTCCAGCACGTACAACTTCAGTCGGCGCCATTTGTAAGTGAACCGACTAGTTCAGTCTTGGTGATCCATGTAAACGATAATTACTTTCATCGTCGTAATCACTTTGGACGATTCATCCGGGATGATCATCCAAAGTGTACCGTGAAAACGGGCCTTTAATGAAATGTATTAAGGTGAATGCTAAAACTTTTGAACATTTAGTTATGGTAAATAAATATTTTCTTTCCGCAGTCCAATTTTAAAGTCTATTTTTCCGCACACGTTTTAGTTTGGAAAGTTTCATTTTTCCGCATTACTTTTCCGCACTGAATTTAGATATTTTAATATGGCCTTAAAATAATTATAATACATGCAATAAACTAATATTATTTAGATATTATTTACTAATTAATTTCAAATGTATCTTCGATGGCTTAGTGTGAAAACCTCGTATATCATTAAACTACAATTTTACAGGAGAGGCAAAAAACTGATTTTCTGCATAATATAACCTAAAAACAAAAATTACCGCTACATATTTTTAATTCGAGCACATTCAGACAAATATCTGATATTAGCCTAGAGATAAAAGTGTTAAATGTTGCTATTAAATTGGAAATACAAATATTAACTATGAAAAACACGTAAATACCCTTGCAGTATATAGAGCCCTTGCCCAAGTAACTATGATAACCTCGTATATCTTGATATACGTGTTTTTCATCTTAAATGAGATTGTGTTCATTATTATTTACGAGGTTTTCATTTTTCAGAACATATTGCACACCTCCAAATACTAGGTTGATATAGTACAAATCTTTTGATTTAAGGTTCATAAAATGTTTCTGTACGCAGGACTACTTTTACTGTTCACAAAAAACATTTCTCCAAATCGAAGCTCTCAAACAAATACTCCAAATTAAGTACCAAAGTCTTGGTTATAAATATACGTGGTATTCACACTAAATCAAGAGAGCAATTGATATACGTGGTTTCTTTTTTCGGCTGTAGAAAATAGTCTAGTGTATTTGGATTTTTTCTAACAGTTGTAAATCGTGGGATACAAGGTTTTCAAACTAAAACCACCAAAATGTCATTTTCGAAAAAAAATGAGATACGAGGTTTTCACACTAAGCCATCGAATGGTGTTCATGTTTTAATGAAATTACCGCGACAATTCGATGAAATAAAATTATTTTGACAATATTTAAAAGTCAAATCAGTAGACAATAATATTGGTTTTGAATCTTCGTCATCGAAACCAAAATCGTCGTCATGCTAACCAATTATACTAGGTTTGTTCTAGCATCAGTTACAAACGGTTTAAAACCATCAGCGAATAGTCGACCAGCGCGAGTACAGGGGATAGTACTGGTGACTGTATTATGTTCTCTCACTGACCAAATGTTTGCTGACGGTTTTTGACTCCTATTGAAAGTTTGGTTTTGACAACCTTGTCAAAGAATTAATTTGTGTATTTTCATATTTAATTAATTCAATTAATTGATTAAGATTTGGCATTTTTTATACTCCCGTAGAAAAAATATTGTCCCCAACTCTTGCCGAAAGTCTCTTTTTCGTACTTGACTACTTGACGAACTCCGCTTCGCGTCGTTCAGCAAACTGCAATCGCGTGCGGAAAAGTATGACTTTCACACTTTTCGCACTTGTTACGAAAATAACTATTTGTGTTATATAAGAAAATAAAATCAAAGTTTCGTAAATGCGTTATTTTTCAAAAGCATTATTTCGAATAACGCTTTATTCAAAATTTTTGGAAATTGAAAATCTTGTGAGAAATATTTTTTTGCAAATTTGACAGCTGACTACGCCCACTCTGTATATATCCTTTAGTGAAGTCTCATTTTTTTTTTGTAATATAGGACGTCTTCTGCCCTCCTTCTTTTTGGTGTCCTTTTCCATGTTCTCAGCTATATTCTTGTCTCGTTCATCCTTCGCATATGTCCATACCGGAGTTATTTTTCGTTTTTCTATTTCGTCATATTTATTCACATAAAATATTTCTATAATTCATTCATTTCTCACTTTGTCCATGAGTTTGCAGCCTCTTCTCTAAACCATCACATCTATTGCAGTTATTCTGTTTTTCATTATTTTTAATATGTCGTATATCTTCAAATCTCTTTAACGATTGATTTGTACTAATCCCTCATACTAGTTCTAAATATTTCTATTAAAATGTTACTAAATTTCATCTAGCATTGTCATCAAACTCTTTCTTTAATAAAATATTATCTTAAATAAAATCTAATAAGTAAAAGAGTTATATGGGCCATTTCACGAACATACGCCTGTTTTGGATTACTTCGACAACGAATATTTTACTGTGCAACTTAAGAAGTACGAAAGTAAATGGGGCTAATAATTATTCCAATAAACAACAATGTAATTTGCAATTTACTTTCGTTCTTCTTATTTTGCACAATAAAATATTGGTTGTCGAAATAATCCAAAACCGGCGTACGTATGTTCGTGAAATAGGGTATATTCCTTCTTTTGTATTGGTATATTCACGCACAGTCAATTATTTTGAAATGTTGAAAAAATATTATTTAAACTATTCTTAAGACGAATATCCTTCTTATTTAAAATCTATTAAAGTAAATCTCCATTTCCTCGTACCTACATGACATATTTCTCTTTGTAGAAAGCTTATAAAGCTGAAATGAACTTAATACGAATATATTATGCTACTTATTAAGAAAAAACAACTTCCTAATTGAAAAATACTACTATTGGAAATGAAATTTATTCTACACACACATCCTCCTGATACACATACTTAATGGGAACTTAAAACTTTAGCCAAGATATCCTGAAGACTTCTGACTTGTGCAACCTGGCTCACAAATTTTCATTAGCAAATTTGCAGGAAAAGAAGCCAAAGAAAATGTTCATGCCAAGCACGTCTTAAACGAAGTGCATCTGATTACTAAATCAATACTCTTACATAAAGCTTAAGGTAATGGTAATAAATTATAATCTAGATTTATAAGAACGATAATTAAGTTTTGATGTAAATATTATAACAAATTAATATAGATACTATTATTGATTCTTGAACCTTGCCCTACAATTTTCGTCATATTTTTTTCTTCTTATCTAGCAAACTTCTTCTTAATTTGAAATTTAAACTGAATGAAAGAGAGAATCGTATGCAGCGACCGTTTCAAATATATTTTCGAACAATTTATTTTTGTTTTTTGCTGAATTTGGATTAACGTGAACATCCATTAATCGTTTATAAAGGGATTATTTAAGCCATGACTATACTCACCATTAAATTATTAGCATACAAAATCAACTAAAACATATTATGAAAGTCAATATTCAGTAAATTATTTGATTTTTGATTGAATTGGATTTTTTTGTTCTATAATTTATTTTAACTTTTGAACTTATTTTTATTTGAAGAAGATATTGTATTTTGTACATAAATGAGGAGGAAATTCTACAACATGAGGAATATTTTAAAATAAAAATCAAAATCAATCTGAATAAAAACATATGTACATGAAAATATTGCACACATAGAAAATCGTTTTCTGCGCTATTGCTGTTACATTATAAACGTACTAGGTCTGGATCCCGCGTATGAAAAAAAAGTTGATTAATAGCAAGCTGAAAATTTTTTAATAGCTTAAGGGTGTCTAGTCGGACACACTTTGATATATGGGAACACTGGAACAGGGGAAGTTTTAATGGTGGAACAGGTTAAAAATTTGGAACGGCCAGACCACGAAAACGGCACATGTATTTTGTCCGACAGAACAGACTTAAACTCTCCGAACAGAGATTAAACTCTCATGCAAAAATCAGACTGCTATTTATCACCTGTCATAATTCCTGTCATTTGACATATTCTACATGTTCCACTCATTAAAACGCCCATTTGGTGATAAATAGCAGTCTGATTTTTGCATGAGAGTTTAATCTCTGTTCGAAGAGTTTAAGTCTGTTCTGTCGGACAAAATACATGTGCCGTTTTCGTGGTCTGGCCGTTCCAAATTTTTAACCTGTTCCACCATTAAAACTTCCCCTGTTCCAGTGTTCCCATATATCAAAGTTTGTCCGACTAGACACCCTTAAGCTACTAACAAATTTTCAGCTTGCTATTAATCAACTTTTTTTTCATACGCGGGATCCAGACCTATACCGTGTTTGTTATTTTAATTTCAATAATAATTTTATTTCAATTTCTGTTGTGTTGTACTGTTTCTTCTAAAAATCGTTGGCGCTCAACTTTTCTATCAACTAAATATTCTGTTTAATCTGTATCCTTCGAGCTGGCGTGTTATCGTAAATTTTACGACAATGACACGTGATCGGTCCCCCAGCTCATATCACACGTCTAGCGTGTCGAGTTTCTAAGTTTGTGAGGTTCAGTATGTTCCTAAACTAACAACATATTATCTGATGCATGCAGATTATTGATATCCAGAAAATTTTCTGGAAAATTAATGCTGGCACTAAAAAGCCTAAGGTTATAACTGATTACAATGAAACCAAAGGTGGAGTGGACACTGTAGACCAGAAGTGTACCGCATACACTCTAGTGTCTTTCTAGGATAACAAAGAAATTGCCATGTGTAAGTTTCTACAGGCTGTAAAATATTGACAGCATAAATCCTTAAATCTTATACAAATTGGCCTGTTCAGCCAAGGCTCCTAAACATCGAAGAGTTTTCCTGACAAATTTGACATTGAGCTTAATAAATGAGCATGATATTTTCAGATCAACTATCAGACATTTACCTCAAGACATAAGTGCTTTCCTCGAGGTAACTTATGATCGGGAGTTGCACCTACCGAGGAAGAACAAAATAGAAACCGCCTAAAGCGCGATGTGTGTCGACAATATGCAATGTAGAAAAAAACTCAGCTTCAATAAAGTTAATAAAATACGAGATCATTTGTAAAAGGTATAAATTCCCCAAATAAGGGTTACATTAACTCACAGAACGTTTTTCGATAGAATAATCCATCATCACTGTTACTAACAGCCCTAAACTAAATATAACCTAATTAAAAAAATCATTTCGCTTATAACCGAATTAGTTAAGAAAAAAGATTTACAAAGTTGACTAAGGTTAAAAAATGCAAGAAGTTATATAAAAAAATAGCATGCTTGAGCCACCAAAATGTTTTGGGTAAAAACCCTTTAAATGTTAACAGTTGTTATGTTATACTACATATTAATAAAAATATTCAATAATGTTTCAAAGACACCTGGATATTACCCAGGGCAACACAGGACTCTTCACACACGGTTGGAATTTGAGGATTAAAACCTTACATATTGAAGTTCAATGGCCAACAGAATACAAAAGTAACTTAGAAGGATGTCAAAGGCAAACTGTCAATGCAACTTAGGAAATGTTATATTGTTGCTTCAGCCACAACATAAATAGTATCAAATGTGCATATGTTGGAGTTAAAGTTATTAAAACCTAAATGAAAAATGTAAACTAGGTATTCAATCATTATATAATGAAATAGGAAAAATAAGATACTAAGGTTACCGGAAATTATGCAGTCAGCAATATCTACAGATGGCGTTAGAGGCCATCCTCTGGTGTCAGAGGATGGCAAGAGACTCGAATTGAATCAAAACGAAAACGATTATTTTCTTTTCTTTTTCATACCTTACTCGGTTTAGAGTACAAAATGACCACGTTTCGTTAAAGTATTCTGAGACGCATTGATGGAGTGCTCCTCCAAGCGGCGCCGCTTGGTACTATCGTATCTCGGTTAACAGAATCCTGACTCGTAGTCGAAATTTATTTTTATTCATTTTGTCATTCCCCGTTAGAGGACAGTCTAACCACACTCTGCTGCAGATATTTTAATATATGCAGTTCTTCTTCGTTTCGAGATGATTCAATTCAGTCTACTTGCATAGCCTCTTTGATAAGGGGTAGGGACCCCGAAACACGGTGTCAGAGGATGGCAAGAGACTCGAATTGAATCAAAACGAAAACGATTATTTTCTTTTCTTTTTTATAGATATTATGTTGGTCACGTGATATCAATACACTTAAAATTATTATAACCGCCTTTTACGTTGAGACGTCTAGGACAACAAAATTATATTTTTAATGTGTACATAGTTGGACAATTCTGAGTATTAATTATTGGATAATTGTTATGATGACTTATTATCTCATTTATAGGATATTCTGACCAATAGAAAGTTATAGAAATAAAAATTAAAGTGATAATTTTTGATAATATCCCATCGTCAAGCATTACGTCAGATGCCCTTCGTTACTATGCAAAAATGAACATTCAGTGACATTAATGACAATTAATGTTTTACAGCTTGTCACAAAGAACAACAAGAAACACGTTTAGCAAATATCCGGGTGAAGATATCAATAAAATATTAGTTAAAGTTATTTAGAAAGACAGTTTTATTCATGAAATAAGCTCAGCGAATTACCCTCGAACTCTAAAATTATTATCGACTTGTTGCCCTCGTGCCACTTTGACATAATTTTACTCCCCTTCGGTTCGTTAAATTAAAACTGTCAAAGTGTCACTTGGGAAACAAATCGATAATTTTAGAGCTCTCGTGCAATTACTACTGATAATTTGCTCTGGAATTGCTGCCCTGCAACATAACTGGAATACAGATGGAATATGTAATATGCAGAGCAGGACTTAAGGCAGTGGGGGCCCCTGGGCAGAATAGGTGTGGGGGCCCTACCTGCTACCATTAAAAAAATGTCGATCTACTTATATAAATATATTTTTAAATATTAAAAAGTACAAGAGCTGTAACTTGCTACAGAGGTGTAACCAGGATGATCCTAAGGGGGGGTTACAATTCTCCCGTGAAAAGGAAAAACCTAGTAAAGTGACTTACTAGGTTTATGCTTAGTATCAATTGTGTGAAACCCCATGAAGCTCTTTATCGACTGGTACTTAAAACTTGTAAATACTTGCATTTTTAAGAAAGTTATTTCAGATGGAAAATCCTAGCAAAATGGTAATTTCAATAAATTTGGTTGGAAAAACCTAGCATCTTGTTATTTTTTTAGAATAAACATAGCAACTTATACAGTGAACGATACATTTCTACTTATTTCAGAAGGAAAAATATAACAAAGGCTTTTACTAAATATTTCCTTTGAAAAGTGTATATATAAATATTTTTTTTAAATTGGAAGTTCCTAATAACATACCTTACCATTTTTAAGCCGAAAGACAAAAACGTCATATTTCTAAACAAAAAACTAGCAAAGTCATTTACTAGATATATCCATATTTTTTCCGGTCATTTAAACTCGGCGAATTATTTTAAAGTGTGTATGCTAGGTATTTCCAATTTAATTCCGCTTTGGCGCGAAAACGAAGGATCTTTTACTATGTTCTTCCAATGCACTTCGTTAAATTATTCAGTCTGTCGAGCCAGTCTCAACTGTGTATACCTACATATACTCGTCTGGTGGTGAATTTGTTTTAATCTAATTATATAAAGTTTTGAAAACTATGTCTAAAAGAAAAAACATTATAATGGCTTTGGCTAAGGAAAATAAAGTAGTTTGTGTTCAGGAAGTGGGTGATCTTGAAAAGCGGTGAGTATTAGTTTTTACATTACAAACAAAGTACAATTTTGTTTGTTTGATTTTCAAAAAACAAACAATCAGTAAAATGGTAGATAATTCAAAAGAAATGCTGTAACGAATGCATTCTTTTTGTTATAGGTATAGTGAACTTGCGTCCTTTGGTCAAGATTGTTTGAAATCGATACAAGATACTGTGAAAGACGATTATTTGGTTGATAACCTGATGATGGACGGCTTACAAAATCAAAAGTAGGTTTCTAGATTTATTTATACGGACTTCTGATTATAAAATTAACATATTCTGAATAAATCAACATTTCTTGAAACAAAAAATAATATGAACCGACTTATTTATTACTGTAAAAGGTGATAGGTTACAACAAATTAATTTAGTTGATATTTAGAAAATTCGCATGTCAGCTGATTGTTAATAAATATTTAGGTTACCATTACTTATGTAACAAAAATCGTTATATTTGTGTGCAGTGGATATTCAATTACCAAAACATTTTTCTATTGACTATGTTTCGTGGAAATTATTTTAATTATCTTGCTCATATTCGTATACTAAAAAGTATTTCTTAAACACATTGTGTATTTATAGCAAATGTAGCAATTTTTAATTCTAAACTTCAGAAGTTAAAATATGTGTATTATCATTATTTTTAGAGTAATTTATAAACAAAAATCAAATAAACTAAGCATAACAGTTTATTCAGAAGAGCCTTCGAACTCAAAAGCTTTTGGTTTGGAGTATTATTACAATGATAATAATAATATGGACGTTTGTCGCTAGCATTTTTGATTTTTATTTTTTTATTTTTAGTGATAATGATAACCCCTCTACTAATGAAAACCATTTTTATGATATTCAACCAATATGTTTAGTAAGAGATATTAGGAAGGAAGAAAACACAAAAGTTTATACCGAATTAAAACCGCTACCATTAATTGATGGAACAAAGGATGGTAGTCAAAATGATACGGATGTTAATAATGAATGTCACAAAGAAAAATCGGTTGATGTTATAGACGTTTGTCAGCATAATAAAGGTTACTAAATAAAATATTAATTATTATAAACAATTAGACCAAACTTATACTTTTTAGATGACACAATTGACGATGACTCAGATTTAGACCCTAGTTATGACCCACAAGAATCTGAAGAAATAAGTTATGAGACAAAGAAAAAAAGGAGAATAGCAAAATTTTTTCAAACTGAAAATGAAAAAAGTGTAGTTGGCACTGTTATGGAAAATGAAGGTTTAGTAGATAAACAATTGAAAGATATAAACCAGGAAACTCTGCCAGGTAAAAATGCTTTGTATTTTGTGTTTCACATGAATTAACTAATATCTACGTTTTTTATAGAAGCACAAATCAGTGATAAAACCGATGAAGGATACGAGAAAAACAGAAAAAAAAGAGCAAGAACAGCGAAAGAGCAAATTGAGAGGCATCTAGAAAAATATCAGTTATTAGAACCATGTAATTGTAAAAAAAAATGTAGAGAATTTTTATCAGAAGAAAGAAGACAAAATATTTGCCAGTCATTTTGGAAAATGAGTTTTGGCGAGAGAAGTCAATATTTTAATGCCAGTATAAAGATTGGGGGTATTAAGAGAAGAAAAGTAGATAGTGAAAATAAACGTCAACACGTCCTTACATACTCGTTGCTCAAGGATGATGGTATTGAAATGAATGTGTGTAAGCAAATGTATTTACATACACATGGAATGAAAACTGATGGTATGATAACGGACTTCAAAAACAGATATAAACAATCTATGGGGTTAGAACTGGTTAAGGATAAACGAGGCTCGTCTGTTCCATCTAACAAGAAGGATCCCATTCTAATAAGAAACCATATTGAATCTTATAATCCGCAAATATCACACTATAAATTGCAACATGCTCCCAATAGAAGATATTTATCTCAAGAGCTATCTATTACTGATATGTGGAAACATTTTTGTGAAACTCATGAAAAAATATCTTATGACAGATATAGAACTGAATTTAATTCACTTAACATTGGATTTGATCAACCAAATCAAGATGAGTGTGACATTTGCGTACATCAAAAAGAGCACAAAAAAATATGTACAATTCCAGAGACTTGTGATCAATGTAATACGTTTAATGATCACCATATGGCATATATTGCTGCCAGAAAAGCGTATGATAATGACAGACAGCACGACTATCCAGACTCATTTAAAGTTTATTGCGCGGATATGCAAAAAGTGTTACTACTTCCAAAGTTATCTTTAAAAAAATCTGTCTTTGTTAGTAAATTAGTTGTGTTCAATGAAACTTTTGCTTCGTTAACAAAAGATGAAGAAAATATTTGCGTTTTGTGGCATGAAGCTATAAGTGGTCGCTCGGCGGAAGATGTGGCATCAGCATATTGCGGGCTTATTCAAAGATCCTCAGTTAACGTAGAGCACTACGAATTTTGGTGTGACAACTGCAGTGCCCAAAATAAAAACTGGAAATTATTTACGTCATTTGTGGTAATTGTCAATTCTAACTGGGGTCCAAACAGTATTACTTTAAAATACTTTGAAGCTGGGCACTCTTTTATGAGAGCCGACAGTGTCCACGGAAACATTGGCAAGCTATGGAAAAAGAGATCCAACATTTATGAAATGAACGACTTAAATGAGCTAATATTAAAAGCCTCTAGAAAAAATAAAACCTTACTAATGAAACATGATGATTTTTATCGCTTTAAAGACGGTGTAAAACAAAGAACAAAAAAAGATGAAAATTTCCCAAAACTTAACGTGATTAAAGTAGTACAATTTAGAAAAGGGTCAAGACAAATGTTTTATAAGAAAAGTCATACTGAAAACGAATTTATTAATTTTGACTTTTTAAAACCTAAATTTAATCTGGAAATGCCTGAGAGCAAAACTGAAGATAGGGGTGTAAATGTTCAAAAAAAACAAAAAATAATTACAGAGCTTCTTCCTGCAATGCTAAGCCAAAAAAGATTCTTTTGGGAGAAACTACCTGTTTCTGAAACATCAAATGATTTACTAAATAATCGAGTTTAGTTTTTATTATTTTTGTTTGTTTTATGTAATTAAATGTTGAATTCAAAAACTTTTTGTAATTTTTCTAATAAAATATATGTAAAAATTATAACTTTACCTACTTTTTATTTTTAAAAACCAAAATGTACCTAACTACTTGATTTTACATAGTTTTAAAGCAATCATAAAGTATCATATTAGCAAGTGTAATATAGTACCTACTAGTTTTTTCCTTGGCAAAAATAGTATGAATTAGGAACTAAGTAAGCATACTAGCTTTTTCCGCAGCAAAATCAATATTTCTTTGCATTTCAAAAATAGTAAGTGACATAGAATTAAAAAAACTGCAAATATTTGGAAAAAACTAAGTTACAGTTACAGGGACATACACTTGAAATCCACTGAACGAAAAAAAAAACAAAAAATAATATAATTCTATTAAACGGCGATATACTTTTCTTTCTTTTCGTTTCCTGAAAAGTTATCAAAACTCAGTTACTAGGTTTTTCCTTTTCACGGGAGACATCTACTTAAAGGTCTCTGGGGGATATAAAGTACATCCAAAAGGAGGGAGTTATAACCCCCAAAACCACCCCCTGGTTACGCCTATGACTTGCTACAGTAAAATATTAAAAATAATAGTAAGATGTATGGTTAAAGTCCGGGAACGTTTCGAGATATTTTAATTGAAAAGTTCTTGATTATGTGGTACATATCTAGTTCCATGAAGACGTCGTGGCCAATGCTCATTATAGAAAGATGATTCAGACACTCTTGGATTTTTAATTAACTTAAATTTTGAGAATGATCTCTATCCACTGCAGTTAGTTAGCATCAGAACTCATAGGCGTAACCAGAGGGGGGTTATGACCACCCCCAATTGGGGTCTACTTTGAGCTCTATACGCGTAACATCATTATGTGTTGTTAACAAATCAAGCCATTTTGAAGTTGTAACCCCCCCCCCCCCTTAGGATCATCCTGGTTACGCCGTTGTCAGAACTAGGTAAATATAAACAAAATGCCACCTCAACATTTGGAAAAGCATCATTCATATTCTTTTCTTTTAGCAGTTAGTACATTTGAAGTTCTTTGCTTATATTTGATGAGCTGATTTCCTCTTTAAATGAATTGAAGAATCTTATAAACTGTACCAGATGAACACATAAGTTTTCATCTAAATTATTGCTATAAATGTTGGCAAGCTTTAGTGATTGAGCTTCAATTTCATTGAGAGTTAAATTTTCCAATTTTCCAAAATGATGTAAAAATCCAAAATTGGAATGAGTATGAATGAATATGAAATTGTAGGTTATTTAATTACCAAGAACTTGGTTTGAAAAAATTTTTTCTACGGCAAAAATTTAGTAAATCATAAATGAGTATATCGAGAAACATTGATTTTTTCGATATAAAACTAACACTTTCGATAGCGAATAAGTCGAAAACTATTAATTTTATCAAAAAAATGTATAGAACAACGTTTTTTGCTTAGAATGAATGTTTTTACCAACTTTTCCGGTCAAAATATAATAAAAAATTTTCACCCCCGAGATGGGGTGGCAACCACCCCCATGGTAAAAGCGCCTTTCGGAATCATATAGATTTAGATCCTTGGACTATCCACTACTAATTCCCAAATTTTCAGGCAAATCGATCCACTCTGTAAAAATTGCGAGGTTTTATCCTATTTTAAGCTTCATTAGTTGGACTATCACCCGGTGGAAGGTGAAAAACAAAACGATGAACAATGTATTATATTATCACTTCTACACTCTTTCATTTTATACTTGACATACATTGTCGATGTCGAGTTCCTGTATATGTGTATATCCTGCCAATATCTGTTTAATTGAACCACTTACGTTTGGGGCTTTGTGGGGGCCCCCGAAATATGGGGGCCCCGGGCAGCTGCCCAGCCTGCCCCCCCTTAAATCCGGCCCTGGTAATATGGCTAAAGAAATACTGTTATTGTATATGACAGAAAATGCGACTACAAGTAGCTTGATGAAACTGAGTACTCCCGAGACCTAACATCAAATTGCCTGAAAATAAATGAATGTAAATGATGAAGGGCATTGGAGGGTATGGATGATCGGACAAAGTATGCTGTGATATTGGACTATGAAATATGTACGGTGTATTATGTTATGATTGAAGACTTATCTAATCGATAAGCTGTAAGATGAGACTAAGAAGGAGGGGTTGGCTGGAATGGGAATCAAATATTAGAGATGTGGTGGTATATGAAGTCTTATTCTTCTCTTCTTCTTCTTTTTGTATAGACATGACTCTGTCTGTTTTTTCAATGTGCCTCTAGTAAGTTGTTGTTCCATCGTTTTCGTGGTCTTCCCACTGATCGTCTTCCTATTGGGGAACCGTCTCTCGCTGTCCTGACTACCGTATTTGTTGGTATATGAAGTGTAGGAGAAAAATTTTTGGTAAAGTAAAGTAGTCTAAAAAAATGAATAACAACTTTGAATTTCGTTGCAAAACGAAAACACAGCCGAACCATATTCTAGTCCAATCAGAGAGTGCTGCAAGCTCTCTCCCTACCGGTTTCGAAACTTATTAGTCTCTCAGCAGGAGGCACATATGCTGCTCTCCCTGATCCAACCAAAACAAACCCCAGCGTGCAGTCCCGGATTGCAACGAACGAAATGGCATAGATGCCCTAGCGGCAATTGCTAGCAAAAAGACTAAGTTTTCACTCTAATGGCATATAAAACAACATAATGCTATTCTACACCCCACCAGAATGAAAAAAATGGGAACCTTCTCTGGTTACACCTACGAGGCTTGTACAATTTGAAAGCCATACGGATGCTGAGACTAAGGAAGATGAGGGAATTCTACAATTTACAATTCACGTCTCATCTGCTCAGCGCGGTAAAGTTCCAACGAGAATGGTTCCCTTCATACTCCACACAGAGTAAATGTAAATCAAAAATGAATAACCATTTTCAATTTCGTTGCAAAACGAAAACACAGCCGAACCATATTCTAGTCCAATCAGAGAGTGCTGCAAGCACCCCTACCGGTTTCGAAACTTATTAGTCTCTCATCAGGAGGCACATATGCTGCTCTCCCTGATCCGCTGGGGTTTGTTTTGGTTGGATCAGGGAGAGCAGCATAGGTGCCTCCTGATGAGAGACTAATAAGTTTCGAAACCGGTACTTTTACGGTTCAACTTCCGGTACGGAAGTTTACTCTGATTGGTGTACGAAGGGAACCATTTTCGTTGGAACTTTACCGCGCTGAGCAGATGGGACGTGAATTGTAAATTGTAGAATTCCCTCATCTTCCTTAGTCTCAGCATCCGTATGGCTTGCAAATTGTAGAAGCCTCGGAGGTGTAACCAGAGAAGGTTCACATTGTTTTCATTCTGGTGGGGTGTAGAATAGCATTATGTTGTTTTATATGCCATTAGAGTGAAAACTTAGTCTCTTTAAAGTAGTCTACTTTACAAATTATCAGTCATCATATCAATTTTATCCTTTAATTAATACTTTTAGATTTGTACAACTATGTACACATAATTTTGTTTTCCTATACGTCTCAACGTAAAAGGCCTTAATAATAATAATTTTTGTAAGTGTATTGATAACACATCACCAACATAACATCTATAGGTATTGCTGATTATATTATAATACAACGTCAGGCATGACGCTGTACACAACCTATGGCATTTATTGGAGACCACAACCTGACGCTGGACGTGACCTACGGCCTTCATTGATAATCATACCTATATTTTGTATTAACTATGTGAAGCTGCCGGTGACCAACAAACGCTGTATACAACGTCTGGCTTGACGCTCTATGCAACCTACAGAGCTATTTATTGGAGACTACAGCCTAATAAATTTCTACTTCGTGGTCTTCATAACGGTGACCTGACGATAGTGGTTATATAGTTTTGTAGTAGTCTTCGGTAGTCTTCTTCTTCTTCCTACTTTATAAATAGGCTCAATGCCTGTTTTACTTCGGTGGTTAGCCTCAACTGACATTGTCTGACCATATTTTCCTCGGTCGTCCCAATGATACTATTCTATTTTCTGTTATTCTTTCTATGTGTTTATTCCATTCCATTTTTCTTCTTTTGGTGCACATGTTTATTTCTTCTACTTCTACACCACATCTCGATCGTATTTCCTCACTTCTTACTCTGTCTCTTAGAGTTTGGTTTGTTATTTTTCGTAAGACTTTTATTTCTGCCTTTTCCAGCAGTTTTTGTGTTTTCGCTGTATCTGCTCTTGTTTCCGCTGTATACGTCATTATCTTGACAGATTATTAGCTTGTAGTATATTAGCTTGACAGTTTTATTCCCAATTATTCTGCTTCCATCATCCACTGTCTCGGTTCCGCTGATACAACTATCGATTTAGTTTACTCTGTTGAGATCACCATGTTGTATATGAGAGCCGTGTCTTCGAATTCTTTAATTAATCGTTGTAGGTCATCTTCATTTTTGGCTGTTATTATGGCGTCGTTGGCGAAGCAGATTATCTTTATTTCCTTTTCTCCCATTCTATATCCTCTCCTTTTTTTAACTTTCTTTATGATTTCATCCATTATTAGATTAAATATTAATGGGCTCAGCGAATCTCCTTGTCTAATATGTCTAATGCCAGTTTCATACTTGATAGGTTGCGATAATTTTCCCTTACATCTTACTGTAGCTATGTTATCTTTTTAATATACATATATTCTCAATGGTTTTTATTAAATCCAGTGATACGCTCTTTTCATATAATAAATGTATCGCGTCCCAAATTCTCACTCTATCAAACGCTTTCTTTAAATCCATCACGCACATATTAACCCTTAAACGCCCAACCTTTTTTAGGTTCCATGTACGCCCAAGGGTGGGTAAAAAATGCCCACCTCGAAAATAGCTAATATATTTATTGAGAGTTGTTGGAAATGGATTAAACTTAAGGATCTTATGCTTAATAAACACAGCATCTTGTAAAATATTAATATAAACAATTTACAAACCTTACAACAAAATTAAAATGTAGATCAAAATTAACATACCAGTAAAAGCCAGTAATTCAAATTTGTCGATTTTCTCCATATTCTTCCTTTCGGCCATTGGCGAATAATTATGTCGATTATGTAATTATACGTCAATAATTATATGGATTATGTTCCCACCAACGAGAAATTATATAGAAACCTTTAGTAACAAGTTTTACCAAGCGTGTACTTTTTATGCCCACCCATATTTAACTCAAGCTATTACTTTTATTTTCAAAAATATCGGTAGATACAATTTAACATCCGAAATAAGGGTGTCTTTTTAACAATAAATAATTTTTGGAAAATTTTTAAACACGTAATAAGTATGTTACAAGGGAATACGCATTAGGTGGACATTTTTTACCCACCCTTGGGCGTTTACGGGTTAATATATGCTGGTTTGTTGTAGTCCAGGGACTTTTATATTTTATTTGTCTTATTACAAAAACTGCATCCGTACATGATCTTTCTGTCCGAAATCCTTGATGTTCCTCTTTCAGAGTTATGCGTTCGTTTATTTTTGTCGCTATAATTCTTTTTGTCAATGTGAGTGTTGTAATTAAAAGATTTATTGCTCGATAATTATTAAGTCTTCAGTAGTCAACAAGTAAAAATGTTATATTTGTAGATGTAATGGTTATTGTTACATAACTTCCAGGAAGTGATTCTTTTCCCATTGCTCCCATGACAAGAAAACGACATAGGATGGTTCAGAAGTCAAACGGTGTAAGTCACATTCTCCCTAAAAATGAGTTAGGAGACGTAACACAAATAAAATGGTCAAATGTTCCAGTTGTTTATACACATACGTCACTAATTTAGATTTTCTTTGATAGATGGCGGTATATGATCCGCCTTCAAATTAATTTTCTGATATTTTCAGAAGTCAGACTAAGTAAGACATTTTGATAGGTATAATTAATAAATTAATTTTCTAATATTTTCAGAAGTCGGATTAAGAAAGTCATTACAATAATTGTAAGTAAGTTACTATAAAAATTGAAGGCAAGTGAAGAAAATTATGTTTTTACGTTTGATCTAGAAAAGACACTCCCTTTTCCAAAATTGAGTGTGTCAGTGGCATATTACAAATTGAAGATGTATGTTTACAACCTGAGCGTTCATAGTTTTAATACCAATAAGGGTTTTACGTACATGTGGAATGAAAATGAGGGTTCTAGAGGGTCCCAGGAAATAGCAGCATGCCTTATAAAGCGCCTTAAGCAAAATGCTTCTAAACAGAAAGACATAATCATGTATTCCGATTGTTGTACAGGGCAGAATCGAAATATAAAATTATCCTTAGCTCTCGACAAACTTGTGCAAGACCCTGATATGAAAGTTGATCATATTGTTCACAAATTTCTTGCGTCAAGACACAGCTATCTTCCAAATTATTCTGATTTTGGTATGATTGAAAAAAAAAAAGAAAAAAAGAAAGAATTTATTTATGGTCCAAGTGACTGGGTGGATATTGTAAAAAATTGTAAAAACAAGGTGCGTTTCTGGCCACTGAAATGAAGAGAGAAGAGTTTTTATCAACAAAAAATTCGAGGATCGTATTACCAACAGAAAAATTGATATAAATGATCAAAAAGTGAACTGGTTACAAATAAGATGGTTACGGTTAAGCAAAAATAAACCGAACTCTATATTTTATAAACAAACATTGCAGGAATGGGTTGAATTCGATGAAATTAATATTTCAAAACCGGCATCAAAGGGAAGGCCTCAAATTTTGTCTAATATAGTTCAAGATATTTTGTATTCTGAGCGTAGGCCAGTGAAGCAAATTAAAAGAAATACAGGTTTGATCTCTTGAAATTTATTCCACCACATTATCACTCATTCTACAGAAAGTTGCCGACGATAAACCAAACGAGGCCCAGCAAGGGAAAACGATTCAGAATTATTATGAGATGCTGAAGAATAAATCGATTAAACAATATGTACTCAGTTGTTGTTTTATTTCGGGTAGCTGTTTAAGTTAAGTCATAAGAATATTAAATTGTTTTTTTATTTTCGGTGGACATTTCACGTAAGTCAATATTTTTGGTGAAAAGTGGTTATTTTTCAAAGTGGTTATTTTTCAAAAATAATGAAAGTTTTTTAGTTTCCTTGTTTATATTTATAAATATAGTACTTATATTATCT
Source organism: Diabrotica virgifera virgifera (assembly GCF_917563875.1). Lineage (NCBI taxonomy): Eukaryota > Metazoa > Arthropoda > Insecta > Coleoptera > Chrysomelidae > Diabrotica > Diabrotica virgifera. The sequence continues at coordinate 165,565,667 of NC_065444.1, read as the reverse complement.
TAACCTTTAACTACACGCGCTGGCGTACTTTGTACGCCAGACATAAAAATTCTACTGAAAATATATTTAAAAATTTAATTTTTGACCTTGCTTATTTTTCTAACCTATCACTGGAATGTGCTTTACAATTTGGTTTTAGTTTCGTTATAATCGGCGTTCTGGAAAGACGTAATTTACATTTTATTATTTGTTGTTTCCGGTGGTGGACAATATACCCCAGGATTATATTACTATAAGTCGTAATATAAGTACATATTTTAATTGTTTTTTAGTCATTATGGCAAAAAATATATTTTTCTTTGTAAACAATACTTTTTCTCCTGTAAAAAATCACATTTAAAAAAAAATTTTATTAGTAATTTTATTTATCATGGAATCCAGTTATTCCATGATTCCAGTTATAAATCCCAACTGGCTTATTGAAAAGGAACTCCAAGTATTCACTGATGCCGAATAAGGTTTATAACAAACAACTAAGTGTATTTTTTCAAAAAAAATTAAACAAATCCGCTGTTTTTAAGTGTATTTTCTTGTGGCGTACAAAGTACGCCACGCGTGTAGTTATGTTATAACTTGATGCGCGGTTAGTTAAAGGATAAATAAAGACGGTTTGTTTATTTCAAATGACTCCTTATTCTTCTGCAACTATTTTCACAAACATCTTATTATCTCATTATAAATATTTACTGACTTACACCGATTGGCTTGTGAGGCATCGACAGGGCCGCGCCAAGGCATTCAAGCGCCCCGGGGCAAGTAATTTTAGGCGCCCCTTTCCTCTTTCTTTTGTAAGTAGTTTTTTGTAGCTTAATGAATCGTTGTATACCTACAAACTATTTTTTATGTGTTAGGAAAGTATCATCATCATTATAATCTAACCGTTATCGTCCACTGCTGAACACTCTAAGTTTCTCCATGTCTCCCTATCTTGAGGTACCAGCTATCCAGTTCCCGGCAATTTTCTTTACGTCGTCACTCCAGCGCGTTGGTGGTCGATCTCTGCTTCGCTTATCCGATTGTCCGCCCGCGATCGCTATTCCAATAATCTTCTAGTCTAGCTGTTGTTCGGTGTTCTTGCCACATGACCTGCACATATTCATTACTTTTTTACTACATGTTCTAGTATGTCTTTGATTTTTGTTCTTTGCCTGATATTATTTGGTATTATGCCTCCTTGTGGTTCTTAGCATGGCTTTCTGGGTAACCTTTTTTTTCTGCTCTTAGATTTTCAGCAGCAGGAAAGTAATATACTGATAAAATATTATGAATCCTACAAATATTTACAAAAAACAACGATTACATTATCAGAGACCAGATAAATATATTATTATTATAGTCCATTTGCTCAGGGATTTTGCTCCGTATTTTAAAGAACAGCTTGGATTGACATGAAATTTGGCACATTATGCATAGCTAATTTATAAAAAAGAAAAAAATTTATATTGCGTCGTCGGGGATGAAAAAATATACATTTAAATTAAGTCCGGAAGTGGATAAACTGACTAATTCTAAGCAACTTTTGTTCCATACACAGTTTTTTCACTATTTCAAGTCAATAATTTTCGAGTTACTTGCGAGTGAATATGTTCATTTTTCAACATAAAAACCACGGATTTAGACGGGTTTTCGCAAATAACACAAAAAGTGTGTATTTTATTGAAAAAAATGTTCTTACCAAAAATATAAAATGTTGTTTTAGAAAAAATATATTGCCTAAAAAAAATAAAAAACTTGTGCACGCATGAAGTTAGTAGATCTAGTAGAGGAAGAGTTGTAACTCTAGAAAAGTGGGTTATTATTCGTCAAATTCCAAATCGAACATTTCAACGTGAAATAACCAAAAAATGAAGCACTTTTCGAGCAAAACTCGTTATGACTTTTTAAATTCTTTAGAAAAAGCTTTATTTTTGTTTTTAAAAAAGTTTATAGCAGCAAAAGTAAGCCAGTAACGCTGAAAATAAAGTTGGTCCCTTTGTTTTTGGTAAAAATCTCCGATTAATTAGCATCACAAATGAAAATAATCGTTACAGATTTACAATTTACTTCACTTATGTATATTTATATGAACTCGAACTTTCACCATTTCATTGTGCTTATTTTTGAAAAAAATTGGTTTTAAATAAAAAATAATAATTTGAAATTTTGAAGGAAATACCTTTTTTTCAAAATTTTTCCTAAGAATATATTTTCGACAAAATAGTTACTCTTTGAGTTATTTGCGAAAAACCGTCTAGAAACGTGTTTTTTTTTTTTTTGTTGAAAATGAACATATTCGCTCGCAAATAACTCGAAAAGTAGATATTGACATAAGTATTATAAAAACTTTATAGAACAACTTAACTTTATAGTTACTTACAATTCGTCAGTTTATCCACTTCCGGACTTATTTTGAACGTATATTTTTTCACCCCTATGAAGGGGTGGTACCCAGGGACATTTGTCAAGCGTGTGACGTAGGAAAGATCCCTGTGAGCCATTATTTGTAATGGTAGTTACTATTACATGGATTATTCTGCAAAATTCTTATAATTAACTCGTTTTAGCAATTTTTTTCAGTTTTTTGGATAGTATATATGTGTTAAAGTTTGTATAGACTAATTTAAACACATTTACTCGTTAGTGTCTGTATAGTTTTATTTGCTTTCGTGTATTTGTTTGTTTTTGTGTTTGGTGTTTATACTCAAGTCTGGACTCAAGTGTAGCTATAAATTTTGAGTACCTAAATTACAAAGTGATCATTAACAAATTAAGAAGTGGGATACCCTGTATATTTGAAAATAACTTTAAAATTTGTAGCGACTCACTTTTAGGTGGATATTACTTTTTTTGTATCTTTAAACAACTGAAATATCGAACTTTGGAGTACCACTTGATCAACCTGTATATATAATAAACAATTAATAATTAAGGAATGCTTTATAATGGATATCTGTGATAACAAAATAACAAGTTTTTAAAATATCAGTTTCAAAACCTCGCTAAAATAACTACCCGAAAATCAACAAAATTAAATTAGCTACGAAATATTTTTTATTATTAAATATTATAATAACATAACTTTATTATTTCTTTATAATTACTATAATTAAATTAGCCAGATTAGGTATATTAAAAATTTAAAATAAAATGTCTTTCCTATAAAACTAGATTCAAACATTGCGTGAAGAAGGATCTTTACTACGTCATGCGCGAAAGCGACCGATTTTGGAACATTACGTGCCATACCTGGGAAATTTATTGTACCATGGTGCTGGAACGCACTTTTACTAACTTTTTGACAAGTAAAATATTACGTGATGTTTTTTTAATACAAGTTACGTCTGCATATTTTAAAATGTATTTGCAATTGCTTAATTCAAAAATATTTAAATTCTGGAATTGTTGCTTTTTATTACCAGAGAACGGCAGTTCTCGCCAGTGGCGCACACCAACACCCCCCTACACGCGACACTATATATACACGAAATTTTCGATTTTCTAAATCTGACTGATTTGAAAGATAGGCCAAGTCCCATCTTAAAGTTCAGGAAAATACTCACCCATTCATATGTCAACCATCCATTTTGGTACAAGGGTGTGGATTTTACGGCCCTTTCTATTTAGGGTCTGTTTTTCGTTCTCGTCCCCAAAACTCCCAAAAACTTCAAAAATTTAAGTCCGACCTTTACGGCTTCTAATAGTACTGATCATTAGTTTTCCAACGCATGTCTAATTTTGAAAATCGGTTATACCATTCAAAAGTTACCGAGCTCAGAAATATGACTCAATTTTTATTTAAAAAAGGGAAAATGTTTGTGGATATGTATGTATGTATGTGTGATTAAAAGTTAAATCGATTAGAATTTTTTTCTGTGTTTGAAGAGGGGGTCAGGGCTGATTCAGAACCGGTGTATTTTGTGACTTTTGACCACCCATAAGCCAGCTAGAGGACTTGGTAGGTACAAAATGGCAAATTTTTTGGGGGTATATATCTTCAGACCAAGAAGAGACAGGAGAACCGCAAATACACCAAATCAATAGTGTTGTTAAGCTTTCAAATGGTGTTTAAACCGTCAGGATCAGACATACACACGGCTCAGTATAGCCGAAAAACTGAAAAACTATACTTTGAAAATTTTGGTTTTTCGACAATTACTCAAAATTTCAACCTACGAATTGCACCAATAACTGAGCGTTTATAGAAGGACTCTAGACGATGAATCTAACGGTGTATACGTCATATCCGGGAAAATTCGAATTTTTAAGTTATAGGCTTCATACATATATAACGGTTTCTCAAGCTCAATAATTCCTGTAATAGCTTCAGTTATCATACTTGACCTTAGATCCATCAAATACTACTGGTAAATACGTTTCAAACTCATGTTTACTGATCAAAATCGGTTAAGCCTTTTAGAAGGTATTAAGCTACAAAAGTATAATCCAGTTAACGATTATTCCCGAAATGGTTTATGTATTTGTAGTGATTGCGACGCTAAATTTGATCTGGCAACGGGCAATCCGACTTCATTTACCGGTCATCTCTATATTTTTTTTAATCTATTTCGAATAGAAAAAAATCTAGTGTACATTTGATGGACACTAGATCATTTGGGAGATAATGCAACAAAGGTGACCATTTATAAAGCTTAACGAGTAATAGAGGAACATTGCATTCAACTTCATACATTTAATTTATAAATAACTTAAAAATGAGTGGCGCATACAATATTCCAGCTACAAAAGGTCTGATATAAATGTTACGTGGCGCGAAAATGTATTTTCATTTTGATGTAAAAACAAAATTCTAGTTTTATTTTAAAAGATTTTTCCATAATATTCGCTAAATTTGAAGTAAACGCCCCACAAAAGGGTTTCAAAATTCAAACTGTATCAAAGTTACTGTTTTGTGGCACGTTTACTTCAAATTTAGCAAATATTGTGGAAAAATCTTTTAAAATAAAACTAGAATTTTGTTTTACATCAAAATGAAAATACATTTTCGCGCCACGTAATATTCATATCAGATCTTTTGTAGCTGGAATATTGTATGCGCCACTCATTTTTAAGGCGTTTAGCGGTTCTATATTCTTGTTTTAATTTAATTTTTGCTTTTTTCTTAACCAGTGCCGGAACGGCGTTCCGGCGCGTTCCGGCACCATGACACCACTGGTGGTACCCAGGCCCTGATATTTTAGTTACGGAAACTCGTCCGATTGGCACATGACGTCAGCAACAGAGTAAAGTATAATCCCGTCTATGCGTTCGTAATAAGAACGCGAATGAAATTTGAGAATAGTAAAATGAATGAATTATGATTAGAAGAAACTAAGTGATTTTTATAGTTTAGAGGAAAATTATTAAACTATTTCCTTTCATTTAAATATATTTTCAGTTATTTGTAAAGTTCCCCTCCTCGATTATATTGGGATCCGGGAAATAAAAATATTCATATAATCGACATCTAATAAAATTATTATATTTCGTTATTTGGCCAAAAATAATCTTTACCAAGGGGAAGAATAACCCCAAAAATTGAAACCATAAATTTAATGGATTGTTAAAAAATAAAATGTTTACTTTTTAAATAATGTGTTTCATCAGATTTAAGTGACAGGCTCGGAAAAGACAAAAATAAGTTTTACAGTTTTCATGCCATGCACTTTATTCAAATTTTGTGATTGTGAAATAGACGTACATACAGCAACTATGTAGCAGTTTTTTGATAATTTTTCTTTTATTCAATGTCAGGTTGTTAAGAGACTTGTTTAATTTTTTAATTCAAAAGTACATCCGAGGCCTAAAAAATAATTTCTTCGCTTTATTAGAACAGTCTACAGTTACACTTTTGGACATAAGGTTTTCTAAATAATTTTTAGTTAGGTACCAAAATGGAATCACCATTATTTGTGGAACGAGAAATTGTATCCAGTTGCTCAATATATGACAAAAAAGTGTCTGATGGTTTACATAAACCACCCTCACTCAAATGATCAACCCACGTGTACGTTGAAAAATCTTCGGATTGAATACTGGGGTCCTTCAATTTATGGCAGATATAGCCAGCCAAATTCTCCAAACCATCATACTCGAGGTCACTAATGTTTTTCATTCTAACTCTCATTGAAAACTTGAACATCCACAACTGTTTCGTTCTTAGAATCCAGCCTTTTGATCAGTTGTCCAGAAATTTGTAAATCTGGAGTGTCTGTTTCCACGTTCGAAAATTCGTTCCTTTGTTTTTCCGACCCGTATATAACTTTTATAAAATATAAAAATAAAGCTTTTTGTAAACACTTAAAAAAATTGAATGGGTTTTTCCCCGAAAGAGCTTCATTTTTTGGCTATATCACGTTGAAATATTTGACTTGAAGTTTGAAGGATAAGAGCGTCTTTTTCATGAGCTACAAATTTGCTTTTACTGGTTCTATAGACTAAGAATATACCATTTTTTCGTTTTTTTATATGCTATATTTTTTCTACGAATATTTTTTCGATAAAATACTTACTTTTTGAATATTTGCGAAAAACCGCCTGAAAACGTGTTTTTTTTTTGTTGAAAAGTAAACATTTTTAATCGCAAATGACTCTAGTGCTACTGAATTAACCTAGTACCTAAGTTAAAAAACTCTATAGAACAAAAGTTGCTTAAAGTTAGTCAGTTTATCTGTTTCCGGACTTATTTTAAACGTATATTTTTTCACCCCCCGAGAAGGAGTGACTTTGCCCCCCAAGTAAAAGCAGCCAACGACACAAGTTCAACTTTGAAGTGGAGGATGAGTAGAACCTAAATCCAATTTTTCATGTTGACCCTGAAAATTATACGGTATCGCCGTATTTTACGTTCATTTATTGGAACTTTAAATTTTAAATTAAATTATTAAATTTTAAAGCTGTGTTTCTTTTTATCCTTTAAATCATTTTGCTTAAAACCATTTTTTAATTATAAAATAATTACATAATGAGTTATTTTATTCTTTAAATTTTAAAATGTAATTATAAAAATTTGTACTTTTTTGTAATGTATTTTTAAAACAAGCAATCATTTAAATAATTTTGTAACAATTTGTATTATTTAAGAATATAATAATTACATTTTTGTTTTGTAGTAAGTGTTTCTTAAGAATATTTAATGTATAGTTTTAAAATATTGTATTGCAAATTATCATTATTAAATGATTATTATTTGTGAAGAATTCTTTTTCTTTTTTCACACCCTTATGTATGTAACAAAACTAAGAGACTTTCTGAAAGGTAAATCTAAATAGTTATAGTTAAAGAGGGGGCGGCTTAATTGAAACTGCAAGCGGGCGGCCAAACTGTTAGCGGCGGCTCTGGTCAGATCCACATCCAAAAACGGCACAACGCATGTTTAACCGAAATATTCACAACGTTATAAATAAATATCACAACCTTATACAATATACAATAATTTCAAAATATTTAAAGAAAACCACGGTAGACGTTGAAGACACGAAAGAATGCGATACTTAAAAGTTACATAAAGAATTCGAGATAACTCTGTTGCTGCCGTCATTGACTCCGCCTACTATGCGCATTATCTTATCTTCTGTGTCTTTATATCGTGGGTGGTACCTACTCCCCTAGGGCAAAAGCACACGTCGACACAATAACAGGGTCTTCTTTGATATTATAGCTGTGTGTATGCCAAATTTCATGTTAATCCAAGCTGTTCTTTAAAATTCAGAGGTTTTGCAGTATTTTACCGTGAGTGAATTAACTAATGAGTTTAATGAATGGACTAATAATCTCAGTTTATTGAGAACAATAACAGTTCGTACACTTAGGGGATCAAAGTAATAATAACGGCTATTTTTACATCTACCTACGATTAGTAAATTTTTAATTTTACAAGATATTAAAATATTACTAATATTTCTGATAATTTCGGTATTGTCAAATTTTTTTTTCGGCACCTACCGGCGCCTTTTTGGTTCGGCGCCGGGGGGCACCGCCCCTCTCCGCCCTTATGGACGGCACGGCCCTGGGCATCGAATTAATACTTTTTCGTTGAAATAATAGAAACGTAGAAGTATCTATTGATTAATATAATGAAGGACTAATGGCAAGTAAAATATTTTTGTAATATTTGATAACTGCTACATAACATAGTGTTGTACTAACATAGTTAGATGGTTTTTCGTTCATTACCTATTACTCCTCGTATACGGAAAAAGAAATCAAATAACTCATTCGGTTATTTCGACCCTCGTATTTTACGACTCAACATAATTTATGACCTGTAGCAAAAAGTGCGGCGTCCTCTAGAAATAGTGATCAGATTTGGACGGTGCTAATTCCATGGGAATTCTTTTCTTAGAGGTAAAAAATATATTTCACAATACTAAAAAAGGTTCCCGCGATGCTAATTAATTTAATTTATAAATAAATTTTTGACAATTTAACGAGATAATAAATAAACATATACAAAATCGCTATTCAAAAGAAAACACAAAAAAATAAATAAAAATGCAACGTCAATATCCCTGGATAATCAATAGGTAACACAAAATAATGAAAAACTGAGCTTATATAAATCCAGTCAATTTTACTTCGATTATTAGTACAATACAGATACAATCCTTAGTACTTAGATTGTTTATCATCTCAACCTTTATCTAACTCTATCAATGGTCTTTGAGATATATTATAGCATAATACCCAAAAGTAAATGCAGCGGGTCTAATTTCCTCACCAAAATAATCTTTTGCCTGGCGTTTATAAGGGTATGTCATAATCCCACAGGTATTTTCCTCACCAAGACCAAAATTGTTATTTCAGTTATTTCAGGAAGCTTTTACTAAAAGGCATTCAATTGAATTATTTATCTGCTATTAAATTACAGTAGGTACCTATAATTATAATAATTAATTAATTAATTATAGTATTTTATTTTTAGTCAAAATTGGAATTTTGACAAAAATGGCATGTTTAATAGAAAGTGATCGCGGTAAACCTTACGCGGTATTGGTATTTGAAAATTATATTTTTTATAAAGTGAAAGTTTTAAAAAGTGAACTAGATTGTCAGAAGTTAGATCCAAAAATTGTTTCTAACTATTGTAAATATAAAGCAGAAGAGAGTTGAAAAACCAGCAAAGTTATACGCCAAGCACTTGCAGCTAATTTGTCTGAAACAATTACTAAGATTGTTGTCAATTACATAAGAAAAAATATATAATTATCGACGAAAAATGATGCCTGGTCGACTTCCTTCCAATATTGATGAGGTTCAAGAATTTGTGACGGGGTGTGCTCAAAAAACAACCAAGAGGGAAAATTTTCTCTTTATAAACTGTGTCAAAAGTAGGATAATTGTATTTAGTTTTGAAACAAATATAAGACTTTTAGCCACATTGAATTTTATTATATGGATGGCACATTGCAATTATTCATTATTCATGGGATAATTAATGGGCATTATATTTCTTTATTATACTGTTTACTGCCAAACAAAAAAACAGAAATTTACAACAATATTTTTTATTTGCTAAAATCAGAAATTTTTAAAGCTCTCAAAATTGAGTTTAAGGTTAGTAAAATTTTTGAAGATTTTGAAAAGGAATGCAATCATTGAAATGTGTCCGAACACTAAAATACATGGTTGTAAATTTCACCTACACTAAGCTTGGTATAGAAATACCTATCTTGGTCTCTTGATTTAATATCAGAATATAAAAATGATTCTGAAAGAGGCAAGTGGCTCAAACATACTTTTGGCCTTACATATAAAACCAGAAGACGTATCAGATTGTTTTGTGTTTGATTTAATGTCATGCAAACCAGGAAATGAAATTTAAGTTAGATATGTTGATTATTTAGTTAAAACTTATATAGACGAAAATGCCATATTCTCCCCATATCTGTGGACAGAGGCAAATTCTTCTGATATTCGTATTACGAATGCTTGCGAATCTTTTCATTCGCAGTTTAATTTATCGTTTTGTAATACGCATCCATCCATATATATTTTCTTTGAAAAAATTAAAGAATTTCAGGTAGTTACGTATGTTAAAATTTAAAGTTTGCATATTGTAAATTTGCATTTGTAAATTTATTAATAAGATATCAGTCTAATCAAATGACTACAATGGATTTTATAAAGTGTCTGTCTTATTATAGTAAATATTAAATAATAATTTATACGTCTTGCATATTATCTATATTATAAACTACTATTATAATGTAAGGAAATTAATGTCTTATATTCGGATTTCGGATGCTTTCATAATAGACATTCTTAAATTAAACCTATATTTTTTATTTTATTACCTGAGTGAGTTGGTGAGGAAAATACCTACCGGATTAATAGGAACCTTTAAATTTGGTGAGGAAAATACCTGTCGGATTATATGTTTTTACTGGTTGGTGAGGAATTTACCTCCGCCCAGTAAATGAAGGCCCTGAGCAACAGTGACCTAAGCCACAAATTGAGCATTTCTAGATTAATATATCATTAAAAGTAGCAACATTAGATCTTCGTATTAACAAGGGCCTACACAACTTACCTCTCTATTTGACTTGATGGCACTACAAAATTTCTTGTTGCCTTAACCAAGTATACTGGAAATACGAATGTAAGGATTGCGTTTATCTCAAAACATCTTTCTTGGGCTTAGGCAATTTTTACTTCAATAGCCTGAATTATTCTAGTAAATTTATGCAAATTTCACTAGTAGATTATTATGAAAGATAACAGAAAGTCAACCAAACCCCAGAAGAAAAAGTGTCGCACGAGAGTTGCCTCAGTAATACCTAACAAAATAATAAATAAAGAATGGATAAACAACCAGGAAATAAGATCGCGCATTGGAAAAGCTAGACCCACATTCAACCAGATGGGGCCTTTTTCTCTCTAAGTACAAAAGTAAAAATGTTGCGGTGATACTTCCCTATCCTTTTTTATAGTGTTGAATCGTGGCCTTGAATGAAGATATGTGCAGAAGATTGAAGTCATTTAAGATGTGGCTATATCGGAGAATAGTTAAAATCCCGTGGACTGACCGTATCAAATAAAGAGATTTTCAGAGGAATAAAGGAGGACCAAGAGATCCTGACCACCAAATCTCGAAAGCTATTATACTTCAGACACCTCATGCAAAATGAATCCAAATATGTACTCCTACAAATTCGCCTAAAAACAACCTCAAAATCTAGTTTCAGTTTTTCCGCTCTGCTGCAGCAAGATAAGGATTGCCAAGATGATCTTCAACATTCGTCACGTGTAGGCATACACTCAAACCTAAATAATATTAAAAAATATTACATATAGTTATAATTTCATCTACAGTTTTTCAATATTTCCTTTAAATTTCTTGTCGCCATGACCAATAAACTTTCTTCAAATGAATTTAAAATAATTTTTTAGAATAATAAATCATAAAAAATTTTTATTATATTTACAGAAGACAAGTCTTTTTAATATAAATAAGAAAGTATACAAAATATTATATTCAAAAGTTACTAATATTTACAAAAAATAGTCTAAAAAAATTTTGTGGTTTTATTAAAAGCCAAGCTACCACAAGACGTTATATTTCCAATCAAAATATACACAAAAATTGATTATACTTTTTAGATTAATGGCCTATCATTTTGTAGTGTTTTTTTAATCATTAAATTACTAAAAGGATGACATATGTACCTTTGATGTTTAAATTCTCTTTATTTGGCCATCCTGAATATTTTTATAACATTGTTAGGTTACTGACTCGTTACTTAACTCGTTTCTGTCCACTAGACTCAATCTTGCTGTCTTTGTTCTAATCTTACTAACCATAACTTCTCACGAGCTAAGACGAAACAATGTTGGAAACAGGAGTGTGCACCTGCCTTGTTAAGATTATAATCTCCCAGAGTTCTCCAACTCCCTGGGACATCAAGATGAACCAGTTCTCTATGATAAGCCCGTTGTGTTGCAGTTGTTTGTGATTTGTCCAGTTTTGGGTCATGTTCAATTGACGAAGCTACAAGTACTTATCTATCTTTTAGCCCGTAAGCTTTTTTGGTGGTGCTGGGGATGCAATCCCATCAGAAGGGTGCAACCCCGCACCACCATATGGTTTTCAGTTGATCCGTCGGTGTTTATTGGTTATACCTATTCATACTTATCATAGGACCTTCCCTGTCAGGCATTGAGACGCACCATGACGGGTTTGAGAATATCTTCATGTATCTACACATACCTACACACAGTGAGGACGTTTAGGTTGGAATACATTCATTTCCTTGAGAATGGGTGATTTTGGAAATGAATCCCGAAACAAGTCAACTTTTATTTTTGAATTATGATATTTTGGCATGTATATCATACTAATGAATGACCCCATCAATTTGGGGGTGATAACGTAAACGATGATTTTTTTAAATGAGAATAGGAGTCGTCTGCTAGCTCATTTGAAACGGCATTCATTTCTCTATTCAGTAATATAAACATTAACATAATTATTTATACAGGGTGTCGAAAACTTTCTTTTTTCATCAAATTAATTCAAAGAAAAAGAAGAATGTAAGCAATTTATTTAATTCAAAATACATTTTACTGCGGTCATAAAAAAGGTAAACAGGTATTTATTTCACACATAAGCAATGCTTTTCGCTTAAATTCAATGTTCAAACTGCTAAGAGACAGGTGGGTGGTAGCTTTAACATTGAATTTATGTGAAAAACAATATTTATTTGTCAAATAAACATTTCTTTCTGTTTTCTGACAGTACTAAAATGTATTTTGAATTAAATAAATTACATACATTCTTCTTTTGGTCTCAATTAATTTAATTCAAAATTTTTGTTCTTGGACAAATTGTAAAAATAAACAGGATTACATTTATATTAATAAATAGAGGATTAAATAACCTTTCAACTGAGCTATCACATGACTCGTCCTCTCATTAAAAAAAATCATCGATTACGTCTTCACGCCCAGATGGATGACATCACTAGTATGATATACACGCTACGCTGTCCACGGAAATGGCACGTTTCTTTAAGGTACGGATATAATATATAATTTAGAACAAAAAAGTAATATATTTAACATTTTTTTCTAAAGTTAACATTTTCGAAAAAAAAATTACATTGTTCTCCATATAAGCGAATTTTGATCTCAGGAAATTAAAATAAGCTGGCAACATCCTACTAGAATTCGTTTGTGACTATCGATATTCAACATAACCGAACCCTCATTATGATTTTGAGTTCGACATAACAAGTTTACCTGCTATTTTATAGTTGTTGAGGGAGGCCGAACTCGAAAAATTTGATTATTTAAAGGTGATAGGCGCAACCTTTTCGGTTCCAATGCTATTTAAATGTATTAATTTTTTTCGAATCCTGAAAACACTAATAAATATTTTTAAAAAATTTAACCCTTGTAGGACCAAACTTTTATTAGAATCACCGAGAATCAAAGAGGGTCAATAAATGTCCACATATAAATTAATCAAAAATTTGCTTCTTTATTTAAAATAATATAACAATAACACTTTTATATTATTCCTAGACGTTAATCGAACAGTTAAAAGATCCGAATTTATAATTTACCCGGAGTCTTCGGCTTCAGTGGAATTGTCATCGTAAGATACAGAAACATTTTTGACTTCTTGCTGTGCTTACCGCATACCTACATACTTGCATTTTGAACAAACTATAGTTGTTTTTTGCCCATTTGTTGGCCTTTTTCTTTTAGATTTTGCTAATTTGACACATGAATGATATCGTCCCTTTCCATTTTGGGTTGGTGTTAAAGGTATTCAAGGGGATTATTTATAGTCCACTGTCAAGTTTTTATAAAAGTATGAGGAAATTAATTAAATTATAGAAATGCTAATTACGCCATCTAATAGGGCAGTAGTACGCCGACAACTACTAATAGTAGAGGAAATGAAGCTGGAAAAATGGCATAACCTCGCAATTTTTTCGTCCATCATCGATTTGTACAAAAATTTAAGATTAGGCTCATTTCACCCTCTAGTTCATTTTCTATATTGAGCTGTTGTACGCTTTTGGTTTTTAAGGGTAAAAACTACCCCTAAAAAAACTACTTGTAAAAAATTATAAAACAACATTTTTAACTTTAATGTTGTCAACATTTGGTTCTCATTAGTTACATAATGATTGTTTTATGATTTATAATATTTCAACCCTTAAAATCACCCTTGTTGGAGCTATATATAAAAAATTACTTATCCTAAAAGAATAATTGCGGCTTGCATCGATTTACATAAAAATTTTGGATTATTATCATCTCACCCTGTACTTCATATTCTATAACATGCTCAAGGGCGTCGATTATTTTTGGGGGTGTAAACTACCCCTTATTTTCAAAAGTTATATAAAAATATTGTAAACTTTAATATGGGTAAAATTTGGTTTTGATTGGCTAAAAATAATGATTGTTTTATGCTTTAGGATATAATATCATAATATTTCAACCTTTAAAAACCACCCTTAAGAACAATATAATTTTTATAAGCAGATAATTTAATAGACCTATACAGAAAAAGAGTAGAATTAAAGAATTACAAAAACATTTATTTACACAAAAATACGAATTTACAAATATGTAGAAGTACAAATACACATAGTTTTTAAGTCATCTTCCAGTATACGAACCAGTTCTGTGGTATTATACAAGCATTGAAAGTTCCATTAGCAGACTATTCGAATATTTCGAAAAAAAAAAACGCGTTTTATAAATATAGCTCCTTCATTTTTGGCGATAAAAAGTTTTTTCAAAAATAGTTTTGTAGGATTTTTGAAGAACTATAAGATTGTGTAAATTAAATTTCATTAGATCCCTTACTTTTTAATTGGGGTGGGTTTAAAGGGCTCGAATAAGGGGGCGTTTGTTCGTAAATAGAGGATTTAAACAGCTATATCTCGCCAACCATTCACTATAATGAAAATCTATGCACAGTATAAATTTAGTTATTAAAGAAGCTACAATTTAGTAGTCAATCATTTTTTTGGTATCTTCAGTATTTTCGGAGATATTTGGAAGTAAAACGTGAAAAATACGAAAGTGCAAAAATCAATTTTTCTTTAAACTCCAATTTTTCTAAAATTTGGCCTTTTAAATAGGTCAAACTTCTTGGGTATATTGACAATAAAAATATACAAGGAATTACAGAAAGATAAAGACCAATTTTTAATTAGGAGGATAGTTAGGGGGTTATTTTCACTGATTTTTTCGTAGAGAAAAGCAGGTACCGACATTTTTTTATCATAAATCGCTCTATTTTCATGGTAGAAATTTTTTATTTTTACTTTTTGAAAGGTTTAATTGTATACTTGAAAATAGATAATTTAATTTTTCCTCGAAAATGCAAAGTTTTCCCGTTATTTGGCTTTGAATATTTCAAATTATGCATTTGACGAGAAAAGCTAACCTTTAACATGCCGTATCTCGGTTTGTATTGGTCTTAAAGATATTATAGAAAAAGAATTTAGTTTGTGTTACTAAAAGATACAATTGTTTTATCTGCAGTTTTTTTGAGTAAATGCATATTTTTCGAGGTATTCTCAAAAAATCCTCTAAAAAGTCGATGTTTTCGACGAAAAACTGTTAGTTTCAAGCGCGAATAACTCGAAAAATATTAGTTTTACGAAGAAAATGTAAAAAACATTTTTTTCATAGAATTAGTTTTTACATTGATTTACATGGTGAAAATGTAATTAAAAATTCCCACCCCCGAGATGGGGTGGCAACCACCCCCAAGGTTTTAGCGTACAGCGGCATGATATAGAAAATGATCCTTGGACTATCCCCTACCTTCTGTGAAAATTTCAAGTAAATCCATGCTGGACGAAAAAATTGCGAGCCAAAATGCTTCATTTCCTCGACTATAATTATTTAAGATTTTTAGGAACAAAAGTATTTAGAAAATCGGATGTAATGCAATGTTGTGGATACTTTTTAACCCTCCTTGGTCCTTCTAAGGTTAAACGCAGACTGAAATACTACAATATTGCCGAGGGCAGAAAGTCCTTGAAAACTTCTGTTCTTTTTTTAATAGTTACAGCGGTAAAAAAAAAATAATTTTTTTTTAAATTTCAAATATCTTATTCAAAATATGTTTTTATTTATTCTGGGGGGTTTTTTGCCCTTGGTAATAATTTAGTCTTTCATTCTGCGTACAAATTTTTCAAAAATATTTATTAGTTTTTTCGGGATTCGCAAAAAATGAATACGTTTAAATAGCATTGGAACCGAAATTTTGCGCCTATCACCTCCAATTTGTCATATGAAGGAACGAACATACAAAAAAGAATGGACGAAATCGCCCAAAGTCGATTTCGCCCATAGATATATAATACTCTAGATTGCGCCCTGCGATCTTAAAATGGGTGACGATTGCGACAGAGATAAATGAGCCTATTTGGTCGGTAGTCTCTTTTTAATTTAAGGGGAATATCGACGACGTGAATATCCCACTTTATTGAGTAATATGTGTTGACAGTTGGAGCGGGTGGTGACGGGAAAGGGTCTTTGGTCTTCGGACGTGGATAATCGTGGTTCGAATCCCATACCAACTTTACTTTTTTTATTTTTATTTAATCAATATTGCGTTTATTAGATATTTTTACATCTGAAAAATGGACCTAAGTAAATCTAGCAGATAATAAATAATGTATGTATAGTAAGTTAATATTGGAATACATAATTTGTGGACTGCATAGTAAAATAAAAGTCATTCGTTATTAATATAAATTCGTCCTTATTCGAATGATGTGAATGTTTGTTTTGCTTCTACTTTTTTAAAAAATTGTAACAATAGATTCATAAATAAAAATAATGTCTAATTACTTATAATTGAATCGGTCATTTCAAAAACAGCAAAGTCCACAATTTTCAGAAACTAACTTTTTGAGAGGAATAGACTCCTTTAAGGTAAACGTTGTGTGCAAAAACGACACCAGTCTAGTAAAAACATTAGGAACAAAACTACAATATAACTCTGAATTTTGATGTCATCCATTTCATCCATCTTTCGACTATATAGTTAGTTTTCTTTGCTCTTCTGTAAAATTAGGAATATGTGACTCGTGTTGTTTTTGAAATGACCGATTCAATTAATAAATCGAGGGTACATTACGTTGATATTAATTATTGGTAATTTTTTACGAATATTTTTTAACAATTACTTTATACTATTCTACAATTAACTTATTAAAAAAATAACATTGGCTTTTATATTTTTAAAAATCTATAGGTACCTACACAGTTTTTCTTATTTGTTATATATTTCTTTGCATAGATTTACTTTAGAGATGTAATAATATCTAATAAACGCAATATTGATTAAATAAAAAATAAAAAAAGTAAAGATTGGTATGGGATTCGAACCAGGATTATCCACGTCCGAAGACAAACGACCAGAGGGCCCGGATTACGTACACTCGATACGCATCGTATCCGCCATGTTTTCCCATAAGGCGCTACAGTAAAACATGGCGGATACGATGCGTATCGAGTGTACGTAATCCGGGCCCGTTCTCGTCGCCATCCGCTCGAACTGTCAAACCATCTAAAATACTCGACTACAGAGTAGGATAGTGACGTCGTCGATACTCCTCTTGAATTAGAAAGAGACTACCGACCAAATAGGCTCATTTATCTCTGTCGCAACCGTCACCCATTTTAAGATCGTAAGGCGCAATCTAGAGTATTATAAATCTATGATTTCGCCCTTGTATCGCCCACACATAACCTCAATTATTATCTGTAATGATTTTCTAAAATGTAGTGAAATATGGAATCATTTTAAAGGAATTGTTAAAAGGTCAACAATTCACCTTAAGACACATGTATCTTTTAACTAAACTAGTACCTACTATGTGTTACTATGTTATATATTACTGTTAAAGTAACGAATCGTTACAAATACTCGAAAGAAACGAAAATTTACGTCACTCCTAAATATCTCGCGGTGATATTTTAACAGAATTGTTCCAAACTATGTTTATTAAAGTTGTGACTGTCTACGTTTAGATTTTTGTATTGTACATAGTAGACAAATTTCAATATTCATATTAACATCTCGCTTCTTGGCCTAAGGGTTGAATTTAAAAAAAAATGTTACTAGACTTTTTTGCTCTACCTAATGCCTTCTACCTATACCCTTAAGGAACGCACTATTTTCGGGGACACCCTGTATATGCCAAAAAATCATAATTTAAAAATGAAAATCTACCTGTTTCGGGATTTCTCTCCAAAATCGCCCCATCTCGAGAAAATGAATTTATTCCAACCTAAACGTCCTGACTGTATATGTATATATTGTTATATTTCTATTTGATATAAAAATTAAAATTTGATAATTATAAACAAAATTCACTTTAATATAAAATATTTTTAATTTTCTCAACCTCGGGCATGTAAATTTAGAACAACCTGTATACAACAAATTGTTATATTTAATTTTAAGAAGTGATTAGAATAAGCGTACGAAACTCGGAACAATGTGCTTAGATAAACAAAGTGAATGACGCGTACCATTATCGTTCTTCTCGGAAGGTCGATCATTAGCCTATGCTAAATAAAACTCAGTGAAATAGATGATAGTTCATTATCGTTTTTCGCGGAAGGTTTCGATCATTAGCCTATGCTAAATAAGACTCATTTGAAAGAGAGAATAGGTCATTAAAATTTGTAAATAGTTAGAAAGTATTTTAGAATGGGAATTAAATATTTTCTTTTAAAATCCATTAAGCATATTTAGAAAGATTAAAAATTGGTTTTGAGGAATATTACGAATGAGAGTTGGTGGTGGAAGATTGATTTGTGAATCTGGAAGGGATATTTAGAAAGTAGGGGAATGGATGACAAAGTGAGAGCAGAATGTTTTGAGCTGGCGAGAAGTGAAGTCGAGTAGTAGACGGTAGTGTACGGAGAGTGAGAAAGCCGGTGTAGTTCCGTGAGTGTGGAGTATCTATCGTGGAACGAGAAGTAGGCCAGGTCGAGAGTAAAAGAACCTCCTTGAGCCAAGAGTGTCCCGGTAGCTGATAGCAGTTTCGAGAAAGGTAGAACACAGCATCACGACAGACGCAGGAACGAGAGCTATTCGAGCTAATTTTTCAAAGGAGAACATTACTGGAAGCCAGGACGAGGTTTGATCGCAGCCAAGGATAGCAGGAAACGGGTCTTGTGTGAGGACATTTTCAGTTCACCAGGAAAAGGTCAGTCTCATTTGTTTGGACATGAATGTATGGGTTTTTCGTATTAAATTCCACATAAAAAATTAAATAACATAAGCAATAATATCAGAAAAGCTTCATCAAACTTAAATAGATTTGTTCCTAATAACTCCTAATAGTTAAATGTTAATAAAAACTTTCAATTGAAAACCAAAAGGAAATAAGATTCCCATTTGTAAATGTTATGTTTAAGAATAATAAGAAATAGCAAATATTAAGCATTGATTGCCTTTTAAATAAAATAAAAAATATTTTAATTATAATTGTAACCCATATGTGTATTTTTTTTACTCTTTTCTTTTCTATCCCGATTAGGAACCATTAAGAAATATTTAGAAGCCACGGAAGTAAGTAATTAATTTATAATTCGCCCTGAGATTGAAAACATATTGATATGTGATCTGGTTAATTAATTAGATTAGTATTAATACATTGATTAAATTAAGTGACATATAAGAATATTATCTCATATCAATAATCAAGATCACATCAATATGTTAGCGGAAAAACCCGTTTTCAGGATAAACTAGTTTGGCGTAGGCCAAACAAGTTTGTCAAAATGAGAAAAACTTCGCCTAAACTGATTTTCATTAACTAACTAATGAAAAATATCAGTGATGGAAACGAAATGAAATTGGCAAAAGAAACCAGAAATTCTTTCTATACCGTCGGTATTTAGATGAGTCAGAATTCGACATTTACCACCAAACTTTTTGAGAGGAAGCAGATATAAACTAAGGCTCTAAAATATCATTAAAGACTGCAGCTACGAGATATTCAGTATGATCAGGACAAGATTTTGTCAAATTCAGCTGTAACAAAAACTGTTCCACAAACAGATGCAAGTGCAAGAAGGCAATGATACTCCGCAATTCTAAGTCGCCAAAGCACTCCATGGGAAAATAAATCATAATTTTTATAATTGAGATATAATAATTATTGCTTTTATAAAAAAACATTTTTTTTATAATATGATTGTTTGTATTACCAATTGTCTATTCGTTTTAACGAGGAATTATTATTGTTTTATTAAAAATGATTATTTTCCAATTACAGAGTATTTTATTCAGTTTATCTATTTATTTTGTCTTTGTAGGTATTGTTGAATAATTTTTATGGGAAAAATTTAGAGAAATAATTTTGTGTCAAATACCACGAGATCGTAAATTTTCATCACCCTGTATATAGCCAAAAATTTGTAAATAAAATAATTTAGCCGTAAGAAGTGTAAAAGTTTAGTGGTAAAGTTTCTACGAACAGATTAATACATTTCAAAACAATGAACTAGAAAACGGTAGTTTTAGAAAGTTAATGTGCCGCTTTGGAATGAACAATAGACCATGTTTCTAAATGGTTTCGTAGAACGAAACGATTGTAAAAAATTTTGGTTAAGTTTAGAATAGAGGGTGTTTTTTAGAATGTAACTAAAATTTACTTATATCTCCTGTAAATTGACAAGACATAAAATTTGTATACAATATTATTTGTTCTTAAGAAAAAAAGTAGGGATATGATGTATGCAGAATGCTTATGATTACGAGGAGACCGATGGAGGGAAAACAGAGTAGTTGATTTTCGGATTGATGCGGGAAAAGGAATTCACGGTGTAAATAACATCGAAAGGAACCAGTCAAATTTGAAAAGTAGAATTTTTGTGTAAAGTGGTTAATTTGGTGGCCGTGTAAGCAGATTCGTGTTGAGACGAAATCGTGATCAAGTCGACAAGTGCAATATCCTTGTGTCCGAATAGATTCCAGTTTCTGTCTGGAACTAGTAGCCGGTTTATATCAACGACGTATCGAGTCAGAGATTTAATTGAGGAGAGAATTCGAGTGAGTGCTATTTTTTTTGTTTGTGAAACAGTTTGAAGGAGAAGGACAGTCGCAGCATCCGAGGAGCACGTTGTGGGAGAACCGAGGACAACACAATCCATGAGAAGAAGTAAAGAAGATAGAAAAGGTTAGTGAGATTTTTTGTGAAAAGATAGATTTGTTTTATATTACATACCTACCATATTTGTTTTTTGTCAACTTAACAGTTTTACAACATAATTTATTCATTCATAAATTTATATAAGATATAAGTAATCTATTTAAAAATTGAAAATTAAATTTTGTTTTTTTTTAAATAATAAGAACAGTCTACCGAATCATTTAACCCTGCTGTCCTGTTCGGGTCTATTTGACCCAAAAAATAATTTATTTCTTATTTTACAAATTATTACGCGGCGTAACGATTTGGTGTTTCGTGACTTTATTACCTAATATGAGGTCTTTCAATTGCATATGAGATAAACAATCAACTTCCTGATTTTTTTGATAAAAATGAAATTGTTACCTAGGGTACGTTCGGGTCAATGTGACCCGCGTATTTAAACCGTTAAAAATTTCCTGTGTATGTGTGTTTAGTTGGCAGTATTCTATATTAGCAGTACCTGTGTGTTTGTCAGCCGGATACGTCTGTAAATAAAAACAGGTCTCTGCAAGCTAAATCTTGTAAAATAAACTGTAGTATAGCTGGACGATGTTGCAAACCAAATTATAAATATGACCAACATGGAAGGACAGCATGTATTTGGAACCAACTGGAAAGACATGAATAAAGTTGGTTTCCAAGCATACATTGGTCTTTTATTTTTAGCTCGAGTTTATAAGTATCATGGTAAATCAACTAAAAGTTTGTAGAATGAAGAAACGGGTCGTACTATATTTCGATCAACAATGCCGCTTGATATATTTACAAAAAGTTTGCAAGTAATAGGTTTTCATAACAAAACTACTAGACAGGATAAAATACGTTTTGATAAACTTGCGGCAATACGTGAAATTTATGAAAAATGTGTAGAAAATGTAAAAAAATTTTTTAAGCCTGATGACAATGTTACCGTCGATAAGCAACTAGTTGCCTTTAGAGGCCGCTCTCCCTTCAAATGGTACATTCCAGCAAGCCAGCGAAATATGGCACAAAACTTTGGGGTTTATGTAGTTATGAACAGTAAAACTTCTTACGCTCTAAAATTGCAGATCTATACAGAAATGCGTGTGATGTGTGACTTGAGTAGTGATTTGGAAGGCCACAATATTACGTGTAATAACCTTTTTGCATCGTAAAATTTAGGACAATTTCTTCTAAAACAAGTACAATTTCAAGTAGATACAATGCCGGGGATTATAAGTAAAATAAACCGGAGCTTTCAGCAAAAATCGCGAAAAAAGAAGTTCATAGCTCGTCTTTTTTGCTTTATGCAAGATTTGACAATATTCCTAAAAATAATAAAAATGTTATTCTTATGAGTACTTTGCGTCATGAATCGATGCATCATGCATCGCTTTCATCAAATAAAAAAGCCCCAAATTATTTTAGATTACAATTCCAATAAGGGAGCAGTGTATACTCTAGATTAGCTTGTTGGCACGTATACATGTGAGAAGAGATAAATCGCTGGCCAATGATTGTTTTTTCTAATCTGCTGGACATTTCTGCCTACAACGCGTTCGTGTTATGGGCATCAATAAGTATCCAATGGAATACCAATAAATTGGGAAAACAGCGAACTTTTCTTGAGGAATTGGGAAAAAACTTATGAAACCAGTCATCATTTCCAGAAAAAATATAACAATAACTAAAGGCTCTTACGAACTGGTAAAAAGTACACGAGCAGGAACAAGTAGACAAGATGGAAATGCTAGTGAACCGTCTATGGACAATCTAACTCCGCCTGCTAAACGAACACGCTGTAAACTTGCCATAAAAACGATAACAAGACTAATTATTATGTTGTATATTATATCACAAACATATTTGTAAAATCCATTCTTTTTATTACTGTCCCAGTTGTAAACTGAATTAAATTTTTGTAGATATTTGTTACTAGGCTTTTTTGAAAGAAAAAATGCCTTTTGTTTTTGTTAATAAGGTTTAATTTACATTAACAACATAATTTTTGTTTAATTAACCATAATTTCTTGTTAATAAAGTTTTATTTATCACCATTGTTTCGATTAAGGAGCGTAAACCATAGTTGGGTCATATTGACCCGAACAGTACATTTGTGTAGTTGACTCGAACGGGACAGCAGGGTTAAATGAATTTTGGTTTAAAAAAAGGAGATAGTGGAATTAAAGATTGTTTTTTATTACATACCTAAGAATTTTTTACAACAAAATAAAGTTTAGCATATTGAATCTTATATTGGTATAGTATCTAAATAAATAATATTTATAAAATTTAGAGGATTTTGGGTATATTTGTCTTCCCTGTTTTTTCCTGGATAAATAAAGGTAATACATTAAAATCAATTAGCCCTGGGACTAATTTTTATTGGAAAGCTTTATTAAATTTTGGTTTTTTTCATGAGTAGCAATTAAAATAATTAATTAATCGAATTAATAAGATGCTGATCAATCTCATAACAGAGAGAAAATACAGGGCATAATAGTATATTATAATGTTTATACTAGGTTGTACTAGTTTATCCTGAATTAATATCAGGATAAGCTAGTTTGTCCTAGGCTAAACTGGTTTACCTATCGCGTTCAGAACAAACTAGTTTGGCCTAGGCCAAACTAGTTTATCCTAAAATCGGGTTTGGTCGGTAACATAAATACAGGTATACATAATACATATGTATACAGGGTGAGGCAAATAAAGGGCCTATTAGAAATATCTCGAAAACTAAAGGTAGGAAAATCATGAAAATTGTTATACAGGGGTTTTGAGGTGTGAACTATTTAATAAAAATATTTTGGTCTCTTTGCTACTTCCGGTTATACCGGAAGTTGATTGTAACTTTGTTTTTTTAAATGGGACACCCTGTATATTTTTACATTTTTGGGTTCTCCTCGATTTCTTCTTTCTTTAAATATAAGGTTTTGTAATATTATACAGGTTAGGTTAAAAGATAATTACGTTTTCTTATTAATTTCGTAGCAACATTCATACCCTGTAGGCTTGTAGTAGTTTGACATAATAAATTCTATTTATGTTCAAAAGATTTTTAATATAGTCTTCTATTGTTAACAATTATTAGTATAGCTAAATTTTTCGTTTTAGTATACAGGGTTGGTCGAAACACGGAATGAGTATTTTCTGAGTTCTCTTAAATGGAACACCCTGTATTTTAGTATTGTAATGAAATGTTGTTTTATGGTACATTTTAATTACTTAAGCACTCCCTATACCTAACTGCTTTAATTTGTGAGTTATTGGTGATTCAAGCAAAACATTAATTGCAACACAAAATATGTGAAATTGTATTAGGTTGGCCGTGAAAATATTCAATCACAAATAATTTTTTGGAAATAAATACATATTAATCTAGACTGATACTTAAAATTGCCAATAATGGTTGAACTGTCAAAATACCATCGAAGTTAAGATTGTTGGTGCGATTAACAATTAAGCAAAAATTAAAGCAGTTAGGTATAGGGAATGCTTAAGAAATAAAAAAGTACCATGAAATATTGAAATATCATTTCATTACAATACTATAATATAGGGTGTTCCATTTAAGAAAACTCAGAAAATACTCATTCCGAGTTTAGACCCACCCTGTATACTAAAATTAAAAATTTCGCTATACTAATAATTGCTAACAAAAGTAGACTATATTGAAAATCATTTGAATATAAATTGAGTTTATTATGTCAAACTACTACAATCCTACAGGGTGTGAATATTGCTACGAAATTAATAAGAAAACGTAATTATCTTTTAACCTACCCTGTATAATCTTACAAAATATTATATTTTAAGAAAGAAGAAATCGAGGAGAATCCAAAAATGTCAAAATATATAGGATGCCCCATTTAAAAAAACCAAGTTATAAGCCACTTCCAGTATAACCGCAAGTACCAAGTAGATGAAAAGGTTTTCGATAAATAGATCAGTCTTCAAAACCCCATTATTCCAATTTTCATAATTCAGTTACCTTTAGTTCTCGAGATATTTCTAATAGGCCCTTTATCTGCCTCACCCTGTATACAGCCCTTTTTGAATTTTTAAAATATTTTATCTATCAATCTACTTGTACCATTATAATACTCAGCAGTCCAGTCGCAGTTGTTTTTGGTTTAAATACGACAGGTCATTTACAGCTGCAATTAAAGCTATTACATCTTTTACTACTGAGACATTACGTTTTTGCTGGCAATAAAGTAATAATAGCCACGCAGGTCAAACTATTGTACACTTACAAAAAAAAATTATTATTTCTTAATATCTTGTTACTTAGGTCTTTTTTAATGCGTAATACTATTATGCTTCATGATTTACCAGGGAGTCAATAGGATTCAAAATCCTTTGATTTTAAAAATAACAGATTTGTTGTAAAAGGTATATTTCAAAATACCCTAAAAAATGGTCACAAGATAAAACGTTTTCGGATTAAGAAATCCATAGTCAGTGTTCTAAAAGCCCTAAAATTAAGTATAACCTAATTAATTGAGAAAAAGTTAAAAAAATTGACAGAGGTTTAAAAAAAAAGAGGTCATGCTTACAAAAAATAGCCCTCTTGTTTTTTAAAAGCTTTGTCAAATTTTTTAAATTTTTCTCAATTAGTTAGGTTATACTTAATTTTAGGGCTTTTAGAACACTGATGATGGATTTCTTAATCCGAAAACGTTTTGTCCTATGACCTTTTTTTAGGGTATTTTAAAATATACCTTTTACAACAATTATATGTTTGTGATTTATGGTATACAGCCAGCTACAGGAAGTTTATTTTCCTCGTGGACTTTGATTTTAAATTTATTTCATTTCAGTTTTTAATGGAGTTTTTTCATTACTTCAATTAAAAATTTAATCTATATTATATTTTTTCTATGGCTGCTATAGGATGTGCAACTTCTCTCACTACTTACATACATTCAAAACGAACAATTTCTCAGGCAGTGAGAAAAGTCGGCCATTGTAGTGAGAAATATTTTTTCTCACGGGTTCACCGCCGGTTTACATACATATGATCGCAATTCCCGTGGTGACATGAACAATACAAACACAATTATTTCTGTCAAACAAAATGTGTTCAAACTTGTCAAAACTTATCAAAAATTACCTTTTAAGACTGTTCAACTGTGAATTATAATTTTAAATAAATAAATATATAAATATTAAGGATATTAAATGCCTATGTGTATATATGTAGGGAGGTAAGGGATCGGACTTAACAACAATACATCAATCGATCCAAAAGTCAACCTCACCTGCACGAGTGGTAGTCTAAAATTACCTGGTGCTTCCTGCTACATAACAGACGAGGCTCTGGCGACCGAGTATGAGCGGGATAACCATACAACAGTTACAGGGAGTCAAGGAAATGTGATCCCTACAACTCACCAACCCGCCTGGCCAGCGTGGTGTTTTATGGCTATTTTCCCCAAACTAGCAATGTCGAACTTACAACAAAGCGGAAATGGACCCCAGGTGGGTAGGAGAAATCCGGAGTCCCACATCGGGAAACCGATCAGCCTCATGGATTCTGGGGGAGGCAAAAGCTCGACAAGAACGAATCGGAGAAAACGGAAAAAGAAGGAATGCAACAGAATACATATAGCCACATATAATATCAGATCCATGGCTCAAGATGAAAAGTTGTACGAACTCGAAGAGGAATTAACTAAAATCAAATGGGACATTGTAGGATTGTCAGAGGTCAAAAGAAGAGGAGAAATGTGTATAGACCTAGAATCAGGAAATCGCCTCTATTACAAAGGAAAGGAGGACGAAACATATGGAGGAATAGGATTTCTGATCAAAGAGAAAATTAAACAAAACCTAATCGAGTATAAGAGCATATCAGATAGAGTAGGATATATCATACTAGAAATTAACAGGAAGACAAGAATGAAACTAATACAAATATATGCTCCAACAACAACACATGATGAGGAAGAAATTGATAACTTTTATGATGACATCACCACAGCAATGGAAAACAAAAATATAAAAACAACAATCGTTATGGGAGATTTTAACGCAAAAATCGGAAAGAAAATGGAAGACTCAGAAAACAAAATAGGAAACTACGGACTTGGATCAAGGAATATTAGGGGCGAAAGACTACTAGAATATTTGGAACAACAAAACCTTCATGCAATAAATACATACTTTAATAAGAAGCCAAACCGAAAATGGACATGGGTCTCCCCAAATGGGGTGACAAAAAATGAAATAGACTACTTCCTCTGCCAAAATAAACAAATTTTCGAAGACGTAACTGCACTTAATAAATTCTCAACTGGCAGCGACCACCGCATACTACGAGCCAAAATAGAAATAAGCAAACTAGCGACGCAGAAATCTAGAAGAAAACCAACGGCTATTGACCATAGCAGAATAAGACAAAACGCAGAAGAATATAGACAGACTTTAAGGGAAAACTATAATCAACAAGTAGCAAAGGAAGAGTCAGAAATTAATAAGATCAATGAAGAAATGAAAGAAAAACTCTTGGAAGCGGGAATGAAAACTGCCAAAATACTAACAACAAAAGAAAATAGATTAAGTAGCGGGACAGTTAAATTAATGGAAAGTAGACGAAAACTAATAAGCGAAAACAAAAGAAACACAGTAGAATACGTAGAACTAAACAAACTTATTAGAAAAAAACCCAGAGAGGATCTAAGAAAACACACTGAAAATGAAATCGAGAAAGTAATTGAGAGAAATAAGGGCCTAAAATGCTTACGACCAAATTTAGGGAAACCACTACTCATTTCAATAAAGGATGAAACAGGACGGGAAGAGAGGAGAAAAGATAAGATATCAGAAGAAGTAGAAAGGTTTTATAAAGAACTATATACCTCAAAGAAAGACGCAAACTTCAACACTCAGGAATATATCAAGAAAACAATCACGAATGTAAACTCAGAAACACTACCAAAAATAGAAAATTATGAAATAGAAGCAGCACTATCACAATTAAAGAACAACAAAGCACCAGGACCAGATGGAATCCTTGCTGAAATGTTGAAAGAAGGGAAAGAAGAAATCTTACAAACATTAAGAAATCTGTTTAATCAGTGTCTACATAAAGGAGAAATACCCGACGAATGGAACGAAAGTCTTACAATCCTGCTATTTAAGAAAGGCGACAGAAAGGACATAAAAAATTACAGACCCATCTCACTGCTGTCGCAAACGTATAAACTATTCATGAGGATTATCAACAGACCAACACACAAATTGGACTCGTATCAACCCGTAGAGCAGGCAGGATTCCGAAAGGGATATAGCACCACTGACCATCTTCTAACAAACAATTAGGACACTAATAGAAAAAGCTAACGAATACCATATAGATCTGCACTTAGCGTTCGTTGACTACGAAAAAGCATTTGACAGCGTGGAAATGTGGGCAATAGAAAAAGCTATAAACAACTGTCGAATAGATTCCAGATACAGAATGCTAATACATAATATATATAAGAAAGCAACAATGACAGTACAATTGGAAGAAACCACAAAACCCATACCAATTAACAGAGGAGTGCGACAGGGAGATGTTATTTCTCCTAAACTATTTACATTAGCACTGGAAGATGTTTACAAAACAATGGAATGGACAAACCTGGGAATAAACATAAATGGAAAGAAACTAAACCACCTAAGATATGCAGACGATGTAGTAGTCATAGCATCAAGTTTTGAAGAACTACAAACCATACTAACCGAACTAGCAAATGAATCCGAACAAATAGGTCTAAAAATGAATTTTGCCAAAACAAAAACAAAGACAAACACACAAGACAATAGAAACGTAATACTAAACGACACCACAATAGAAGCGGTTAATGATTATATATATTTGGGACAGATTATAAAAATAAATAAGGAAAACCAAACAGCGGAGGTAAAAAGAAGGGTCAGATTAGCCTGGGCAGGATTTGGAAAATTAAAATGGGTCCTAAAGAATAAAAAAATACAACAATACTTAAAAACAAGAGTGTTTGACCAGTGCATACTCCCAATTCTCACATACGCATGCCAAACATGGACCTTGACCAAGGCAAACATGGATAAAATAATAAAGACACAAAGAGCCATGGAGAGAGCAATGTTAGGAGTAAAATTGACAGACAAAAAGCAAAACAACTGGGTCAGAAATAGAACAAAAGTCAAAGACGCAGGTCAACATATAACCAGGTTAAAATGGAGCTTCGCAGGTCATAACGCTAGACAAACGGACAATAGGTGGAATAGCACGATACAACAATGGAGACCATGGACAGGAAAGAGAGCAAGAGGACGACCCCAGATGAGATGGGGAGACGACATTAAAAAGATAGGAGGAACGCACTGGAAACAGAAAGCCCTAAACAGAAGCGAATGGAGGAAACTGGGGGAAGCCTATGTTCAGAATTGGACGAATTAAAGGGCAAAAGATGAGAAAGATGAAGATGATATATGTATTTTATTTCAATTTAGGCATATAATATACCTAAAAGCACCTAAATTATTTAATTTTGAAGTTTGAACTCTTGACAAAAACGCATTCATAGAAAAAGTACAGTGTACAACACGAGAGAAAATGACATATTTCTCTCTCGCTTGATTTGCGGCACTCGCCTCGTTTCTGCGCTCGTGCGAAATATGTCTTTTTTCTCTCTTGTTGTACAATATACTATTGTATTCACAAATATAAATTTACTCTCTATGGCAAAACTTTATTACTGTATTATAATCATTGATCATAAAAATATACATTAAATTAGAATAATACGTTGGCCTAAACTGATTATCATTAACTAACTAATGGAAAATGTCAGTGATGGAAATGAAATAAAATTGGGCAAAGAAAACCAGAAATTCTTTCTCTACCGTCGGTATTTAGATGAGTCCTGAGAATTTCTTAGCGCTCCTCTCTATCCGTACTTCCTAACTTTATCTGTGTATCAGACATTCCTTTGTAGTTAAGAGATCGAACTTCTAATGAAAATAGCGAAACTTAGATGGTAAAACTTGGCTCAGAGTTACGGCTTCATTGTTGTACTAAATGATCACTGCATTTATCCCTGTCAAAACAATTTGTTACTCGGAATTTCCAACTCTCAATAAACTACTTCCGAACGATTCGTTACAACAGTTCAATAGATCCAAAGATTGGGGGTATTGTGCGTGCTAACGAAGAATCTTATAATAGAGGATTTATCTTTAAGAATACCATTACTCGAGCTTTGCTTTACGAGAAGTACTTTTGTCTAAAACAATGCGGACTGCGTTAATATTTCAAATATTTACCATAAATGAAACAATAACAGAACAAATTATTTGTATCGTTATAAATCTAACATCTTTGTTAATTTAGTTTCAACTAATTATTTTATTCTAAAAAAAATGTATACTGTTTTTGTTCAGTTGCAATGCGAAGGCAAAACTGTCTTATTTTTCACTTAGAACATAGAGCGCAAACCAACACTCTAAATCGACGATTTTCGACTCTAATTGGAGTCATTATCAGAGAGGCGTAGGTTTACTGCTCTCTGTCCCAAGTGACGAACCTCCCAGAGTTTTAATAAATGTATTCAAAATATTTAAAAATATCCAAAATATTTCTAAAAGATATTTAATTGAAAACTTATTGGACTATTTTCCTGGTAACACCTTCATGGCTTCTAAAAATTGCATGCCAGATGGATGCTGAAGCGAAGAAAACAAGAGGGAATTCTAAATGCTCTTTGCGCTCTCTGTATTAAGTGAAAAATAAGACAGTTTTGCCTTCGCATTGCAACTGAATAAAAATGGTGTATATTTTTATTTTATATTAGTGTTACTCCTTTGAGTAACATAGATCCATTTTTAGTTGGAATTTATTAGCTGAACAGACGGGGTCGTGAGTTGCAAAATTTTAGAATTCCCTCTTGTCTTCTTCGCTTCAGCATCCATCTGGTTTGCAATTTTTAGAAGCCATGGAGGAGTTACCAGGAGAATGGTCTAATAAGTTTTCAATTAAATATCTTTTAGAAATATTTTGGATATTTTTAAATATGTTGAATATTTTTATTAGGTTGAAAATTTTGACTTTTATTTTATTCTAGTTTGTTTACCAGTTTCTTAGTTTCCTATTCTTTAGTATCGATTTTACTAATTTTTCTGTAAAAATTAGTTGACGCCCTCTCTTCTTCTTTTCTGTAGGCTAGATTCTCTGTTTACTTGTAACAGAACAACGAATAGAATAGAATAGAATATAATAGAATAGAATAGAATAGAATATAATAGAATAGAATATAATAGAATACAATACAATAGAATAGAATAGAATAGAATATAATAGAATAGAATAGAATAGAATAGAATAGAATAGAATAGAATAGAATAGAATAGAATAGAATAGAATAGAATAGAATAGAATAGAATAGAATAGAATAGAATAGAATAGAATAGAATAGAATAGAATAGAATAGAATAGAATAGAATAGAATAGAATAGAATAGAATAGAATAGAATAGAATAGAACAGAATAGAATAGAATAGAATAGAATAGAATAGAATAGAATAGAACAGAATAGAATAGAATAGAATAGAATAGAATAGAATAGAATAGAATAGAATAGAATAGAATAGAATAGAATAGAATAGAATAGAATAGAATAGAATAGAATAGAATAGAATAGAATAGAATAGAATAGAATAGAATAGAACAGAATAGAATAGAATAGAATAGAATAGAATAGAATAGAATAGAATAGAATAGAATAGAATAGAATAGAATAGAATAGAATAGAATAGAATAGAATAGAATAGAATAGAATAGAATAGAATAGAATAGAATAGAAATATGCCTTGTTGTCATGAAAAATTTAACAATTTTATAGACAAAGCTTACATCATCCTCATCATTCGCTTTGCCTTATCCCTATGCGGGGTCGGCTTCCCTAATTGCATTTCTCCACACAATTCTATCTTGGGTCATATCCCATTTACCATTTACCCCCAATGGGGTTAATCCCATTTACCAACATATCCTGCCTTATCATCTCCCCCAAGCCTTCTTTGTTCTTCCTCTCCTACTCCTTCCAGGAATCTGCACTTCAGCTATTCTTCGTATTGGGTAATTAACGTCTCGACGTTGAACATGACCAAACCATCTTAACCTATGCTCTCTCATTTTGGCATCAATTGGTGCCACACCTAGACTTCCCCTAATATACTCATTTCTAATTTTATCCTTCTTTGTCACTCCACTCATCCATCTAAGCATTCTCATTTCCGCCACATGCATTCGTTGTTTCTCTTTCTTTTTCACTACACAACATTCAGTTCTGTGCATTATAGCCGGTCTTATGGCTGTTTTACAGAATTTTCCCTTCAGCTTCATTGGAATTTTTCTGTCACACAACACACCACTCGCTTCTTTCCACTTCATGCATCCAGCCATATTTCTACTGCAAGCATCTCCATCTATTTCTCCATTACTCTGTAATACTCATCCTAGGTACTTAAAACTATTGCTTTTCACAATCATTTCACCATATAAAGATACCATTTTATTTGTAGGAACTCCATCTTTAAATGAACATTCCAAATACTCTGTTTTTGTCCTACTAAGTTTTAAACCTTTTTCCTACAGAGATTGTCTCCATTGTTCCAGTTTTTGTTCTAAGTGTCTTTCACTATTCACATGGAATACTACCCTGTAGTTTCGGTGTTATCTGGTCCAAAACTAATGAGAATAAATAAAGACTAAGCACCGAGCCTTGGTGCAATCCTACTTTCACCTAAAATTTATCAGTCTCTCCCACACCTGTTCTAACATTAGTCGTTACTCCTTCATACATATCTCTCACAATCTTTACATATTCGCCAGGGACTCCTTTCTTATTGAGTGTCCACCACAGAATCTCTATAGGAACCCTATCATATGTTTCTCAAGATCAATGAGTACCATATGAGCGTTGTCTCTTTATTCCTGTATTTTTCCGTCAGTTGCCTTACAATGAAAATTGCATATTTTGTTGATCTGCCCTGCATAAAGCCAAATTGATTATCGAAAATATATCGGTTTCTTCACGTATCCGTCTATCAATTACTTTCTTCCATATTTTCATGGTGTGGCTAAGTAGTTTTATTGCCCTGTAGTTTGTGCATTGTTGTATGTCTCCCTTGTTTTTGTAGACAGGTACTAACATACTACTTCTCCATTCGTCTGGCATTTGTCCAACTTCCATAATTCTATTAAATAGACCTGCTAGCCAACTTATTCCTGTCTCTCCCAATGCTCTCCGTACTTCCCCAGGAATATCATCTAGTCCGACTGCTTTTCCTTTCTTTATTTTTTGTAGCGCTTGACCCACTTCCTCGTTTGTTATTCTGGTAACCATTGCTGTTACTGTCTCCGTTAACTCCACAGGCTGTCTGTCAAATTCTTCATTTAATGAACTGTCAAAATACTTCTCCATCTCTTTTTGACATCCTTTTCGTGAATTAGTATTTTATTATTTTTATCTCGGATACATCTATTGTGATTAAAATTTCTTGCTTTCTTTGCTCTCTGTTTGGCTATTTTATATATCTTTGCTTCGCCTTCCCTGGTATCAAGTTGATCGTATAGGTTTGAATACGCTTCTGCTTTAGCTTTTGCTACTGCTACTTTCGCTTCCCTTTTGGCGATCATATAGTTTTGAAGATCTATGTCCGATCTGTGAAGATCTATATCACCAGGTCTCTTTATGCTCAAACTTATTTCCTGACATTTTCCCAAGTATTTAAATAGCCGTCTCCCTAATAATATTGGCCATTTTTCTCCAAATTGTGCTAGGGCTTCTTTTCATGTTCCAACATATTTTTTCTACTATTATTTCCCTGAATAGACCTTCATTATCATCTTTTAGCATCCACCACTTGATTTTTTGTGATCCCCTCCGATATTTTTGTTTAGTTCCGCTTTTTACTTCGATGTCCAGAACAAGCAGCTTATGTTGTTGACTTACTGTCTCACTAGTACTAAGTAGTCTATTTGGGATTGATGTTGTCCACTTTTGTAGGTAATAAGTTGAGTTTCTCTCTTTTTAAAAATGTGTCAACAATCGCCATATCCAATGCTGTTGCTAATTCTAGCATATCATCTCCAGCTTCATTTCTAGTTCCAAAGCCTAATCCCCCATGTATTATTTCATATCCTGTCTTGGCTTGGCCCACATGTGCATTGAAATCACCTCCTATTATAACTTTCTCCTCTGCTGGAATATCACTCAGTACGTCTCCTAATTGGTCATAGAAAGCTCTTCTTTCATTCTCACCCAGACCTGTTTGATGAGCATACACACACAACATTAAATACCTCTTTATCAATTACAAATTTCACTGATATCATTCTATCACTCGTTCTTACAACTTCTACTACGTTAACATTCATTTCACTATCAGCAATTATACCAACTCCATTTCTAGTGTTACTACTCCCTGCATACCACAATTTATATCCATCACCTAGTTATTTCGCCCTTTGTCCTTTCCACCTAGTTTCTTGAATAAAAGCAATTTAAACTCTTCATTGTTTGAGCGCATCCACTAACTCCAGACTTTTACCTGTAAGACTACCAAGATTCCAAGACCTATCCTGATTTTTCTAACCTGTAATTGTGTTCGCCCTGAGATAAGGCCCATAGACAAAGCTTACAAGAATCATAAATAAGAACAATAACAAATAACAAATACAATTTACTAAAATGATATAAATCGGGTATATAAATAAAATGTGATGAAGAGAAACAAAAAACAGTAACAAATCTTGGATATTAAACTTATACGATCTGCTGTTCTCACATGTCCATACCAAACTAAATGTTTTTCTTCGATGTAGCTGAGGATATCTTGTTACAGTGACAGTCTTCGTTTCACTTTCGTGTGACTCTCACTTTCTTCTCATGAACTCCATTTCAGCTGCTGTAATTTTGGACCTGTTTATTTATTACGTTTGTTTATTACCCAATTCTCTGCTCCATAGGTCATTATACTAAGTACCAAGGTGTTACATATTCTTTTCTTTATATTTCTGGTAATCTGTCTTTTCCACATTATCCCTTTCATTTGTTTAATGCATGTTCTTGTCCGTGCTAATCTGCTTGTTATTTCTTGCTCGGTGGTTCCATTCTTCGAGAGTATGAATCCCAAGTATTTTAATTTTTCAGTGCCATTAGTTTCCCTATCATTGTCCATTTCCAAGTTTCTCGCCGGTTCTTGTTCTGTTGATAAGTACATATGCGCTATTTTCTAGGTTTATTTGCAGTCTCTTTTTTATGTATTCCTCTTCTAAGTTTCGGAGCATATAGGACAGATCTTCTTTACCTTGAGCCGTTACCACTTGGTCATCTGCAAAACTTAATGTGTACAAGAAGTTGTCCCGGATTGGAATTCCCATCCGTTCGCATTTATTTTTCCATGATTTTAATATTTATTCTAGGAATATCTTGAACACTGTCGGAGATGTAGAGTATCCTTGCAATAAGCCTTTTGTGGTCTTAATTTCGTTGGAGTATTTATTGCCGGTTTTAACTCTTACCTTGTTGTTGTTGTAAAGGTTTTTTCGGCTTTTATTAACCTCTGAGTTACTCCGATTTCCTTCATCATGATATATAGTTGTTTTCTGGGAACCGTGTCATATGCCTTTTTTAAATCGATGAATGCCATGTGTACTGGTCTATTTTTTGCCATTTTTGTTTTCTAAATAATTAAGGCTATGGGTACATAATTCGCAAATATTTTAGGTGTATCCCTACTTTTTCTGTCTTTACACGGCAAATTACGCGTAGTAAAATTCACACTGGTATGGATATGTAAACATTACTAGAATGTCATTCTACTTGAAAATGTCATCATTAATTTAAAGAGATGGGTTTTGAATGTTCTTGGATAACTGTTATTTTTATAATTGGAAATTATTAATTCAGTTAATAAATGTGGTAATTTTTTCACTAACTATGTATTCAGTGATTGTAATAATTTATTTGTACAACAAAGACTAATACTTAATCGAGAAAAGAGGAAAAGTGTTAAAGTGATTTTTTAATAATATATTGTTATGGAACGCTTACAATTTTGAACATCTTTAACAACAAAATACTTGGATCACAGAATATATTATCCTGATGTATTCTCTGCTTGGATCTTCCACAAATAATACACAATAAATAACTTTTTATTATAGGTCTGGATCCCGCGTATGAAAAAAAAGTTGATTAATAGCAAGCTGAAGATTTGTTAATAGCTTAGGGTGTCTAGTTGGATAAACTTTGATATATGGGAACACTGGAACAGGGGCAGTTTTAATTGTGGAACATGTTAAAAATTTGGAACGGTCAGACCACGAAAAAGGCACATTTATTTTGTCCAACAGAATAGACTTAAACTCTCCGAATAGAGATTAAACTCTCATGCAAAAGTCAGACTGCTATTTATC
Source organism: Diabrotica virgifera virgifera (assembly GCF_917563875.1). Taxonomy (NCBI): domain Eukaryota; kingdom Metazoa; phylum Arthropoda; class Insecta; order Coleoptera; family Chrysomelidae; genus Diabrotica; species Diabrotica virgifera. The sequence goes on along the minus strand of NC_065444.1, from coordinate 165,529,076 downwards.
ACCTGTCATAATTCCTGTCATTTGACATATTCTACATGTTCCACTCATTAAAACGCCCATTTGGTGATAAATAGCACTCTGATTTTTGCATGAGACTTTAATCTCTGTTCGGAGAGTTTAAGTCTGTTCTGTCGGACAAAATACATGTGCCGTTTTCGTGGTCTGACCGTTCCAAATTTTTAACCTGTTCCACAATTAAAACTTCCCCCGTTCCAGTGTTCCCATATATCAAAGTTTGTCCGACTAGACACCCTTAAGCTATTAATAAATTTTCAGCTTACTATGAATCAACTTTTTTCATACGCGGGATCCAGACCTATTAAGTTCACGTCTTAAATCAATTATTTATCAAATGCACTATATTTCAATAATATTTAATCAATAACTCAACATATTCCCGATGCAATGTCAAATATTTAAAATTGTCACTGATTGTCAGTGTCTGACTGACAATATATGCTGACAATATTATATTCGGCTGAGTGCGTTGTAAGACAAAGATAGATTTGGTAAATATTACTGAATCCTGAAAAAACCAATAAATATTTTTGAAAAATTTAAACGCAGAATGAAAGACTAAATTATTACCGAGGGCCGAAAGTCCCTTAGAATAAATAAAAAGTGTATTTTGAATGATATATTTGAAATTAAAAATCACACTAAATTTTCTCTTAGTTTTTCACCCCTGTAACTTATTAAAATAAACATTATAGAAGTTCTCAGGGACTTTCGGCCCTCGCTAATAACGTGATCTTTCATTCTGCGTTTAAATTTTTCAAAAATACTTATTAGTTTTCTCAGGATTCGAAAAAAATGAATCCCCATTTGAATAGCATTGCAGCCGAAAATACGTACCGATTCTCTTAATTGTTGGAGTGTGGGTTTATGTTAATGTGAAAGTACGAAATCTGATGAATGTCGATATACACCAGTGAATGTCGACATTCACCAAGTCGCTTAACGTATGTCAGAATTATTAGTTAAATATCATAATATTTTCGGACATTCACTGGTGAATGTCGACATTCATCATAAATTTTTGGTGTATGTTAAAAATATATATTTTATGTAAAAATAAAAAATTTGTTGGGTATGTTTTTTATTTTTTGTAAGTCTTTTTTACTTCTACAGTATTTTTGGTATGGTTTACAGCCAATTTCTCTTTTTATTTTAATCTTATTTATTGCAACAACTTAAACTACCATGACACTTCGAACTGTAAAAGAGACCCTTGCCTTTATGACTCCATTTCGTCGTGGAACACTTTCATTTGCAGTTACAACGTGTATAGCATTGCCTTTACAACTCCATTTCGTCGTGTAACACTTTTATTTGCAGTTATAACGGGTATAGCCTTGTCCTCCACTTTTCGAATTAGCACAAGCTGCTTCTCTTAGCGACATTTCATCAGTTGTAATTTCATCCATTCAAAGTAATTTTTCTTTACAAATTTCGAACTGACTACTTGTGAGAATATGTTTGAAGGTACCATTTTTGTTTACTAATTTATAATAGAATTCTTTATTTCAACAACAACCGCTAACACATTTCATGGGTCAGTACGACCACGGTCAACATCGGGCACATTTCTTCTGACAGTGTCACCTATTTGGGCCATAGCAAACTTTTTCTCTGAGGTTCGCAACATTGTTTTTGCTTGAAGTAAAAGATTATCTTTTGCAGCTGCTCGTGTTGAAGAAATTTGATCGTGCTGTTCAGTCAGTACTTCGGGATGAAGACGTGCTGGGCTGCGGAACAGCTATTACTCGAGATGTAGATGTGCTACACTGCGAATCAGTCGATGTTTTATATATAGGCGGGCGAGTTTGCGTATCTGTTCCAATCGAAGTTTCTTGAAAAGTATTCAAACAGGCCTCTAGCTGTTCCTCAGTTTCAGTATTTACAAATATTTAAAACAATATTACAATATTTAAAACTATGTACTTAATTACAACCGCTTATTCCGGACATTCGCCGAAACTCTTTTGCGGTTGTCGACATACACCAGTGACTCCAAGTAGAGTCTAAAATCGTCGATTTAGAGTGCTGGTCTGCGCTCCCTGTTCTAAGTAAAAAATTAGACGGTTTTGCCTTCGCATTGCAACTGAATAAAAATGGAAATTTTATTTTATTTTTATATTGGTCTTTACTCATTTAAGTAACTAGGTCCATTTTCCGTTGGAATATACTAGCTGAACAGACGGGGTCGTGAATTGTAAATTTTTTGAATTCCCTCTTGCTTTCTTCGCTTCAGCATCCATCTGGCTTGCAATTTTTAGAAGAAATGGAGGTGTTACCAGGGAAATGTACCAATAAGTTTTCAATTAAAAATCTCTTAGTAATATTTATAATATTTTTCAATATTATTAATGTTGCTATTATGTTGAAAGCTTACTTTGCCTTAAAATAATTCTGTTATTTTTAAAGCTTTGAATCGTGAGAAACATTCAATATTTTTTCACCAACCGACTATACGGAAAATATAATCATATTCGTTTTATTTAATTTACTTCCCGAAATCGGCGTACCCTTGGGTATTTCTTTACGGTCAATACCGTTACAAAATTCTTTGATCTTACCTTGATTTATTTGGCAATTAAAAATTATGTATGGTGTATATCAAACATTTAGCAAAATTAATTACTTTTTCAGTAGCAATTAGTAGCGGTATCTATTAAAACCGCTATTTGTGTTTTGGACAACATTATTGCTAAAATACCTGGCAATGGCCATGCTCTCGTGGCGTTAGTAGTATTTATTATAATATTGTGTAGTTATGCATTAATAGAATGTGTATTGTGTTGCATAAAGGAAATATTAGTTTGTAGTTTTATAATATATAAATGTATATATATATATATACATAATGTATATATATAATGTATATATGTAGGATTCGTTAAAGACAATCGTAATAAAAGTCCGTGTGATGTTTAACAGTTTTAATTAATAAAATAGATAACTAAATTATGGATACTATTAAATTGACGAAATGTAAAAAGTGTTTGTATAGTTGCGACCAAAATTTTACGAGTTCTCAAAAAAGACACTGTCTTTGAAATAATCGCGTTTATCTACTTAATATATGACCGGCTTGTCAAAATATAAGTACGTCTTAAACTTCGTCCCTTCGATTATTGCCAAATACAATGTCTTTCCTCATAATCTCAAAATCGACTGCCTGTCTTGATTCCCACACTAACCAAAACAGTCTCCTGTCTTCCCCTCTTCATGCTTAAATTCGAAACTATTAAAATTCTACTGCAATAAATTTCGATCCCTATTAGTAATAAAATTTGGTTCACAGTGGCAAATGTTATTCTTAATTATAAAGTTAAAAGTAGTCCGCTACCGTAGTAATCCCAATCCGTTCCACCCATCTGGGCCAACGTAGGTCCATATGTGTTAGACTCTGATTTCGTTTTCGTAATTATAATTAAGAAAAATTATATACAGGAGTCTTGAAAATTAAGGTAAAATATTTACAATTCTACATACAGTGCTAGTCAAAAGTCCGTACCCCCCTCGTATCTTTTGAACGGTTATACATATAATAGTGAAATTTGGAGGGAGGAAATAAACGGACGTACGCTTCTTAACTAGTCATGACAGGTGACGTAATAGTGACATATGACTTTACAGCGCCACTGTGACAGATAATTTTAAATGGGACCTTATGGCAAGTGATACTTCATTTGAAAGGTATTGAAAATACCTATTCAGTCATACTAATTTTTTTGGGTTTAAGTTGATTTTGATTTTGGTGAATAAATGAAATAAATATAACTTTGTAGTTTCGCATTTAATTATTAAAAATTCAAATGTCCGCTCATGGTTATTTTGTCAAAAAAGTTGACATTTTTCAGCTCTCTAGTAGTTTTTACGTCAACGTCAACCTTTTTGACAAGTAACCATAGGCGGAGGTTTGAATTTTTATTAATTAAATACAAAACTACAATTTTATATTATTTTATTTATTCATCCAAATGAGCTTAAACTCAAACATAATTATTATAGCTGAATGGGTATTTTCAATACCTATCAAACGAGGTATCGCTTACCATAGGGTACCATTTAAAATTATCTGTCACAATGGCGCTGTAAAGTCATCTGTCACTTTTACGTCACCTGTCATGACTAGTTAAGAAGCCTACGTCCGTTCATTTCCTTCCTTAAAATTTCACTATTATAAGTATAACCGTTCAAAAGATACGAGGGGGGGTACGGACTTTTGACTAGCACTGTATACTTTTTGGTATATAGGTACCAATTTTTGTAACTCTAAAACAACTTCATGTTGCGTTAAATCATGTAAGTGTAGTAAATATTGTTTTTTATTACCACTAAGTCAAATCATTCACTGATTTGACTAAGTCAAATCAGCGTTTATCTAAAATAAGTTAATGATCACATATTATGAGATGTGCCGTTAAACAAATTCTCCCACGTTCATTGGATCATATAAAAGCAAATTATTTCATATATTGAATGTGCTTTGTAATCAAAGTAATAACGAAATCTGCAGAGGAAACTGTCGGAAAAGCCAAAAGGCAGAGAAATGTGGAATTGTATGATGATTCATGCCGAAAAAGAAGAAGAAGAAGAATTATTTTATATTTTCCCTCATAAACTGTTGTGTATTCTTATTTCTATAAAAAATGCAATTATTTTATAATATACGTACCTAATAAACATTTTTGTATTGTTATTTTACCCTACTACTATAATAAAACTAAGGGTCGATTTCTCATACCTGCGCTAATCTATGGTTCAGTTGAATCAGGTTCACCCGTGATCTTCGGTTTTGTTTGGAATGCATTTCTCATTGCACGTTCATGTCAGCGCTCGTTCTACAGCTTTCGAGAGATACCAATAGATGGCAAAAGGTAAAAAACTGTCGCCATTTTGAACTACCTTTTTTATGATATTCTTGAATAAAGTTAAATTTAAGTATTTATAGTCAAATAGTTATTTTAATAATTATAAATAAATATTATGAAAACAAAAATAATGTTATCGTTTACCGTTAGGCTTAATATAATAGGTCTGGATCCCGCGTATGAAAAAAAAGTTGATTAATAGCAAGCTGAAAATTTATTAATAGCTTAAGGGTGTCTAGTCGGACAAACTTTGGTATATGGGAACACTGGAACAGGGGGAGTTTTAATTGTAGAACAGGTTAAAAATTTGGAACGGTCAGACCACGAAAACGGCACATATATTTTGTCCGACAGAACAGACTTAAACTCTCCGAACAGAGATTAAACTCTTATGCAAAAATCAGACTGCTATTTATCACCAAATGGGCGTTTTAATGAGAGGAACATGTAGAATGTGTCAAATGACAGGAATTATGACAGGTGATAAATAAGAGTCTGATTTTTGCATGAGAGTTTAATCTCTGTTCGGAGAGTTTAAGTCTATTCTGTCGGACAAAATAAATGTGCGGTTTTCGTGTTCTGACTGTTCCAAATTTTTAACCTGTTCCATAATTAAAACTGCCCCTGTTCCAGTGTTCCCATATATCAAAAGTTTATCCGACTAGACACCCTTAAGCTATTAACAAATTTTCAGCTTGCTATTAATCAACTTTTTTTTCATACGCGGGATCCAGACCTATAATAAGATAGGATATATTTATATTATGATAGCATTTCGTGTTAATACAACGCATGCGTAGTCCATGAAATCATCTGAACTGAGTTTTGAAATCTTTGAACGGCCGAATTCCACCGTTCAAGCATCGTTCAAGTTTAAACTGCCATCGGTTGAACGTGCGAATTGAGAAAGACGATTTTGACACTGACGTTTACTAGAAGTTCAGGTTAAACTGTAGTTGAACTCGATATGAGAAATTGGCCCTAAGGGTCGATTTCTCATACCTGCGGTAATCTATGGTTCAGTTGAACCAGGTTCACCGGTGATCTTCGGATTTGTTTGGAATGCATTTCTAATTGCACGTTCATAACAGTGCACGTTCTACAGCTTTCGAGAAATGCCAATAGATGGTAAAAGGTAAAAAACTGTCGCCATTTTGAACTACCTTTTTTATGCTGTTTTTGAATAAAGTTAAATTTAAGTATTTATAGTCAAATAGTCATTTTAATAATTATAAATAAATATTATAAAAACAAAAATACTGTTATCGTTTATCGTTAGGTTTAATATAATAAAATAGGATATATTTATATTATGACAGCGTTTCGTGTTAATACAACGCATGCGTAGTCCATGAAATCATCTGAACTGAGTTCTGAAATCTTTGAACGGCCGAATTCCACCGTTCAAGCATCGTTCAAGTTTAAACTGCCATCGGTTGAACGTGCGAATTGAGAAAGACGATTTTGACTTTAAACTGACGTTTACTAGAAGTTCAGGTTAAACTGGAGTTGAATTCGATATGAGAAATTGGCCCTAAGAGTACTATTGGCCATTCCATGAATATATGACTGTTTTGGATTATCGCGACAACGAATATTTTATTGTGCAACATAAGTAGTAGGAATGTAGATTGCTTTAATAATTATTCCAATAAACAACAATGTAATTTTCAATTTACTTTGGTTCTTCATATTTTCCACAGTAAAATATTCGTTGTCGAGATAACTAAAACAGTCGTATATTCGTGGAATAGGGTATATGTACTATTTAACCTTTTTTTTTTCACACTTCAAAGTTCATGATTATTACAACACGCTCATATTAGGTGAAGCAATAAAGCACTAAAATCGACCTTACCTCTGAAAAAAAAAACGACAAGACCGATCTTAATAATTCTTTTTGCATTCCATTCGTGAATGCGCCAGGAAACTTTGTGACCCCGAACCGTGATATAATATTGAAAAACTGCATACAACAAATGCATTCTTAAAGTACATCTCAAACAGACAATAAAAAAATTCAGGACTCGTCAATTAGCGTCGGAAATGAGTTCAATTTTGTTAGCCTGGGGTTTTTAGGGTCGCTGAAAACGACTATGACGTCGTAAGTGATTTCCGGAGTACCTGGTTCCGAGGGTAACTACTGTTTAGCTCGTGATTAAAATTCATTAAATCAGTAGTCAAAAATCATTACTCGGGGGGTTTTTACGGTCACTAACGACGAATATGACATCGGAAGTAATCTGCGGAGTACCTGGTGCCCAGGGTACCTACTGTTTACCTCGTCTTGTGGAGTTTTTGGCGAAAAATTTATTAAAAAATAGTCAAAAATAATTAGTTGGGGGATTTTTGGGGTCCTTAACGACGAATAAGACATCGGAAGTGATCTCCGGAATATCTAGTGCCCTGGGTACCTCGTCTTCTGGAGTTTTCATTACTTTCAATTCATTAAAAAATTAGTCAAAATTCATTACTCAGGGGTTTTTGGGGTCTCTAACGACGAACATGACATCGGAAGTGATCCATGGAGTACCTGATGCCCAGGGTATAGTATTTTTACTACAAAAAAAAGATTACGTAGTTAAAAATTTTTGACGTATGAGCACTGTCAAAACATTAGAATGTGAATTTTCATCATGGCCACCTTTATATCATTACTTGTCAGATATATTTTTCTTTGTTTTTGTTAACTATAAAAATAACATCTATAATTATTTTTTCCAATTAATGAGGTCAATTGGGTTTCATTACTTGCCGAAATATATTAATTGGCAACAATATTATCATAGTGTAGGTATAATCATTAAAATAGATTATTTCACAGCTCACAGCATAATTGACCGCAACCATCAACACTGAACTGTCATTTGCGTTTGAATGTATGAGTAGTGTACGAATGTCTAAAATATTTAACTAAAATTATTATTTTTTGGAATATTGAACTTAAATAATTGTTTTAGAAAATTTATATTATTGACAATAATAAATGTTTTTGGTTATTTAATTAATATAATTCTAAAATTCTCAATGTAATCGCGATTACGTTTTTTTTTTATTAAAATACCATGTAGACGCTTATACAAAATCGGGCAGTTCCGTGTTGGTGTCGTATTTTAGCTGTGCTACACAAATTTCAATTCTAGATTTGATGTTATGGAATATCCTTATTTTCGTTAAAATTAACAAATATTTTGGCATATTATGATTAATATATTTCTGCAATTGATGAAATCCGATTGACATCATTAATTAGAATAAAGAATTATAGATATTAATTTTATAGTAAACAAAAACAAAGAAATATATCTGACAAGTAATGACATTAACGTGGCCATGATGAAAAGTCATATTCTAATGTTTTAACAGTGCTTTTACGTCAAAAATTTTGACCTGCGTAATCTTGATTTTGTGGTAAAAATACTATACCTACTGTTTACCTCGTCTTCCGAAGTGTGCGGCAAATTCATTAAAAAATATTCAAAAATCATTAGTCCAGAGAAAAACAGTAGGTACACTGGCCACCAGGTACTCCTGAGATCACTCTTGATGTCATATTCGTCGTTAGCGACCCCAAGAACCCCCAAGTAATGATTTTTGACTAGTTTTTTTAACTTTTTTGCTGAAAACTCCACAAGGCGAGGTAAACAGTAGGTACCCTGGGCATCAGGTACTCCATAGATCACTTGCGATGTCATATTCGTCGTTAGTGACCCTAAAAAGCCCCCGATTAATGATTTTGACTAATTTTTTAATGAATTTTAATGACGAGGTAAACAGTAGGTACCCTTGGCAACAGATACTCCGGAAATCACTTACGACGTCATAGTCGTTTTCAGCGACCCCAAGAACCCCAGAGTAACAAAATTGAACTTATTTCCGCGCCGATAACTGACGAGTTCTGAATTTTTTTATTGTCTGTTTGAGATGCACTTTAAGAATACATTTTTTGTATGTAGTTTTTCAATATTATATTATGTCTCGGGGTCACAAAGTTTTTTTTGGCGCATTCACGAGTCGAATGCAAAAATAATTATTAAGATGCGTCTTCTTTCTTTTCGGAGTTCTTTTTTTTCGGAGGTTCAGTGCTTTATGGCTTCGACTATATAGTTCAGGGTAATAAGGTTTTTTCCATGACACTTGAACAGCCAGGGTACTGAAGCGTTTTTTCGACAGGTAATACTTATAAGAGCAAATTGTCACTTTTTCCTGCGTAGGATCTGGCGGCCATTTTTATTTATAAATAATTAAGTGTCAAAGAATGGCATTTTTCACGTTTTTTCAAATCAATGGAAAACAGGGAAACTTATGGTTTTTTTAGTACAAATATCTTCGAGATTATGGAAAAAGCTTTAAAATGACGTACTACAAAGTTTGATATACTCATTTATTGTTAATATAATACCGAAAAAAGTTCGGAATGGCAAAAAAAATTATTTTCGCAATAACTGTTGTAAAAATTAGTGTACAGCTTTAAAACTTTTGCCAAATAAGGGTTCTTTGGTGCTTAATATGTGATAAAAATTTCAAATCTATTTATTCAATTGTTTAAATTTTTTTCAAATTGTTTATCCCAGAGAGCATTTTTTTGCAATAACATAAGTCAGAAGAAAATGACGTTAGAACCATTCCACACATGTCAAAAGAAAGAGCACGAGCTATGTTTTCAACTTAATTTAAAAAAAGTAAAAAAAAATGCATTTATTAGTAATAAATAATTATGCAAAGTATCGTAAATCTTACCTTATAAACTTTTTATTTTGTTATACAAGAAATTATACATTTTTATTACAATTTTTTATCAATTATGATATAAATAACATTACTTGGTAGTTGTGCACTTAAAACAGAGTAAAAAAGTTAATTTTTTGGAAAAAGTTATTCAAAAAGTTTGTAAAGAAAAATTGACGATACTTTTGCATAATTATTTATTACTAATAAATGCATTTTTTATTCACTTTTTTAAACCATGTTGAAAATGCAGCTCATGCTCTTTCATTTGACACCTGTGGAATGGTTCTAAGGTCATTTGTTTGCCTTATATCATTGCAAAAAAAATGCTCCCTGGGATAAACAATTTGAATAAAATTTAAACAATTAAATGAATCGCTTTGAAATTTTTATCACATATTGAACCCTCATTTGACAAAAATTTCAAAGCTTTACACTAATTTTTACAACAGTTATTAAGAAAATATTTTTTTGCAATTCCGATTTTTTCGCCATTATATTAACAATAAATGAGTATATAAAAATTTTGTAATACGTCATTTTAAAGCTTTTTCCATAATATCAAAGATATTTGTGCTAAAAAAATCATAAGTTTCAATGTTCTTCGTTGATTTAAAAAAAAAAGGGAAAATGCCATTTTTTGACATTAATTGTATATAAATAAAAACAGCCGCCAGATCCTACGCAGGAAATAGTTATAATTTGTTGCTATAGGTCAGGGGTGGCCAAGAACCTTGATAGTCCGAGCCACTTTCCAAAATTTGAAATTTTTCGCGAGCCGCAATTAAACAATTATTTAAAAAGTGTAAAAAATGTATTAAATTTTTCTCTCAGTGTTTGGATTTCACAAATTTTACAGTGAAACAAAATAGTTGACATCGTCGTTTCAAATATGCAAATAACTCTACAAGCAGCCTTTAATAATTCAGGATTCATCGATTCTTCATCATCGTTCCAGCTTTTTATGGGACGGCCTACTGATCTTCTACCGTCTCTCAAAAACACTGTCTTAAGATTATGCCTTCCTCTGATCTTACCACATGACCTGTCCATCTTATCTTAGCTTTTATATGTCTGACGATAATTTCAGTACATACACCGTCACCAATTCAGCATTGCGGCGCCTTCTCCACTTTTCTGTCAATTCATCTCTTTGGTGGCAAAATATCAATCTGGAATGAGAACTTCCTTTTCAAATACCAGCAATTCATTTATATCCTGCTGATGTTTTACTCCCATATGTAACAATTGGGCGTGTATAGTTGGCATGTACAGTCTTAATTTAGATTGTCTTTTTAGTAGCTTTTTGATCTTTATAGCAGATCTTAATAGTGATGGTAGGGAGTAGTCTAATGCTCTATTACACGAGGCTATCCTTACTGATACATCTTTTTATTTGTGGTTGTCATCTTTGATGATATTTAAACTCTTGCATTACTTCGAAGTTATGGTAATTAATAGTTATGTTATGCCCAAGTCTTGGTCTTGGATTTTTGGCTACTAGCATTATTGCGTCTTCTTTTTATTAATTCGAAAGCTTAAACTACCTGTTTCTTCCTCGAGTTGTGAAAACACACTTCTAACGTCTCTTGTAGAATGAGCGACTGCACGTAGATCATCAGCAATAGTTTTGATCCTCGATTCGCAAATCCTCCTGGCAGCTCAGATGATATTTTACTTATTACAAATTCTAATACCAAATTGAATAGCAACAGTGATAAAGGGTCTCCTTGTCGTATCAGTCCTGATGTTACACTTAGTCTTTTATATTTGTTGGCAGTAATTTAAGACGTTTTGAAATACAAAAATTAAAAGAAATTCAGGTACATTTGTTGAGAGCCACAGATTATCCTTCAAAGAGCAACATGTGGCTCGCGAGCCACAGTTTGGCCACCTCTGCTACAGGTATTACCTGTCGAAAAAACGCTTCATTACCCTGGCTGCTGAAATGTCACGAACAGGTTATATTTTTGTCTCATTACCCTGACCTAATATACTTATGTGTGATGATTATCACGTTAAATTTTAAAAATGCCTATAAAATAAGATCTACTCTTGAATCAAATTTGATTCATGAACGTACGGATTAGGGTTATAATATAATATAATATAAGGTTTAAACGTTTCTATGTCGGTTATTTTTTACCCTACCGAAATAGCGAAACAGGTAGAATTTTTGATACAGAAACAACAAAAATTTAGGTATATATCATTTTTTACGTATATTGAGTATTTCTGGAGTTATTATCAAAAGAATATGAAAATTACGATAATTTTAAAAATTACGATTTTTTTTAAATTATCTTTTTTTTTTCAAAAATGTACATTCTAAACCGGTCAAAATTGTTGAAATCATTACTTATGCTAATATAAAGAAATTCTTGTAAGGATTACTATTAATTTTAATTTTTGTGGAAATGGCGTATGTTTTACTTTTCTCTTTTTCCTAAAAAATTCGAAATTGTTCTCTTATTTTTATCATAACTGGCTTAATTTTAATGCTATTAACTTCATCTAGAGCTCATTTGATAGGTATTCCGAAGTCCTTGGACAAGTCTTTAGTAGTTATATTTTATATAATTTTATATAATGCATAGTTTTACCGTTATTTAAGCTTGAATACTTAGATTTGAGTACTCGTCGAAAGAAATATACATTCATTTGCCCATAACTCACTTTGAATTTACATTAATTTAGTTTTTTAAGTGAGGAGTATATTCAGTTTTTTATTATCTTTCATTTCGCTAACTTTTTTGTAAAAGCTTATAGTTATGAGGGATGCGTTAAAAACCACTTTAAAACGTGCATTTTTTTTTAAGAAAAAATAAAATCTTTTATCTTTCATAACTCAAAAAGTATTGAATTATAAAACGGGATAATACCCGAAGGTTGGCTGTATACCATCTAGTTAAATACAATTAACATGAAATAAAACTTCCTAGTGTAGTTGGTATATTTAATAAAAATTCTAAAAAAATTTTAAAAATCCAAACGGATTAGGTTCAAAACGTTTTCGGACTTATCAGTCCATCATCAGTGAACTCTCTGTCCTTGCTAAATAGCCACAATGCCAAACACTGGTCAAGATGTATGTTCTACCTACATGGTGAAATTTGTTAAACAATTTGGCTTACATTGGATGCCAACGAATTAGTAATAGGTACATGATGCTCTACTCCATTACTTAGGAGATTTTTTTTAAATTATGAATAGGTCTACATTGAACTACGTTTAGTCTGTCAATGACTTCTCCAAACGGACCATCTCCCATATTATCAATACGTTCCTGAGAGTATGCTTGAGGATGGCAACTACAAGCTATACTGGGACCGCACTGTGCTCACAGACCAAACAGTGGCACATAATAGACCAGATCTCGTACTAGATAATAAATTAACAAGACAAACAACACTAATTGATGTGGCGATACCTAACAACAATAATCTACGTAGTAAATTTACTGAAAAGATCGCCAAGTATAGAGATCTGGAAATTCAAATACGGAGACAATGGAGAACGCAAAGTACCCAGACAATACCGATTATTATGTCTACTACTGGAGTCATTCCGAAGACCCTCCTCGAAAGCATAAAAAAGCTGGGTCTCAATGAACATCTTTATAAGACCATGTAGAAAGCTATACAACTCGCGACAGTCAGAAGTGTATGAAAATTTTTGGAAGATACACCTGCATTCCAAGTCACCTAGGGCTCGATAACGCGGAAAGAGTCCCACCAGAGCTCAATCCTTTTGATACCGTAGGTATCTGGGATGAGTCAATTTTCCCCTTAGAGGGAGTGTGAGCCAGAACAAGCTTTAAAAAGAGGCAAAAAGTAGATAGGATATATTGATATTTTTGAAAACGAAATAATATTAAAATTAGTAAAATTACTAATGTCACTAGAAAAGGGAAGAAAAGAGAGACAGCGAATAAAAACGCTAATTGGTGCTTTTAAAATGATTATAATTTTTAAAATGATAAATATAATCATGTTTTTTTTAGTTTTTATGCATATTTGATCTTAGTTTTTATTTCCAAACAACTTTTCATAATAAGAATTTTCGATATTGAGAGAAATAAAGGTACTTTACTTTTGAACAAAGTTCATATTTTTTGACATACCTCGTATAATATTGACAAAATTTTTTTTAATTTTTAAAATGATAAATATAATCAAGACAGAAATTGAAAGTAAAATAGGAGAGAACCTTAAAATAGAATATCTTGCAATTTATTTAAAATGTAGAAATACATTTTGTATTTAAAACGGCTTTGATAACCGATTATCTCTAAAGCTCAAACTCTTTAGTAGAATATTTACTTTAAAGACCATTAAATATATCGATCGTATCTCATCTTGACGAGATAAATGATGAGCAGCACGTTGAGAGTTCTGGTGAGTAGCGTGTCGAGATGACTGGCGAGCTGAAAGTCTTCAGTATATTCTTTTTCGCTAAGAGTCATAGAAAACTTCAATACAACCAATGTTCTCTTACTTCTCTGAGTTTAGCGATAATAATAATTAAACTATACCAGTAAGGTTAACTCCGCCTGCAGTTTTGTTTGGTATGATCGAGTAGCTCGACAGAACTGTTGCCGGTCCCAAGCCCGGATAAAGCAGGAGGGGGTCTACAGCCAGGTTAGCACCCTACTAATAGACGTTAAAACCATAGCTCATAGAAACAGGATTATGCCTCGGAACAGGAATGATTTCATTACGACGACCAACACGAGAAAAAGGACAACGAATTTAGGAAAACGAATAATATACTTCGCATCGGTACTTGGAATGTAAAGTCTCTAAAAAAAGAGAGCAGAAAATCACAAAAGAGCTTTTGTAGAAAAAAATATATACATATGTGCACTACAAGAGACCAAGAAAAAAGGAAAGGGTCAAATTATGCTGGATGACTATCTGATGATTTACAGTGGTGTTGCAAAAATACGAGAGCCAAGGAAGAAGTAGCACTGCTTGTCCACAGAAAATTTGTACGTCAAGTACAAGAGTGCCGATATATCTTTGAAGGAGTAGTTAGTGTAAAGGTTAAACTGGATGTCAAACCTCTGAACGTGATAGCGATCTATGCACCTGAGAACAACAAGGATGCCACTTTAAAAAAAAAACTTCTATGAACACCTTCAGACTGTAATAAACGAGATCTTAAATGATGAAAATATAATCATTATGGGTGACTTTAATGTCCGTATTGGCAATGACACAGTTCCCGGAATAAAACAGCGATGTAATGAAAATATCAGAAATGAAAACGGAGACCTGCAAATTAACAATACATTTTTCCCTCACAAAGAACAATACAAATGGATTTTTGAAAACACTAGAGGACAAAAATCTATGATAGACTATATTCTGTCGAATAGAGAGTTACGCCCGTCTCTAATCTTGGACGTAGGGCACTAACATCAGGAGAAATTGGAAGCGATCCTAAAATGGTATTGTGCAAAATCAGAATGAAAACACATATATGTGATAACAAAAAACAGCAGAATACACCAAAAGATTAAAATCGAAGGCTTACAGGACGACTCCACAAGATACCTATTCCAAAAAAGCCTAACGGAAAAAAGCAGCAACATGTATATCACAGAAAGTGATGGAGTCGAAGAAAGCTGGGCAACAATTAAGTCCAATATTTTAGCCTCAGCCAAGGAAGTTTTTGGTGAAAGAAACATTAATAAAAATAAATCGCTTCCAAGACGAAGAACTCCATGGTTTTGTACAAAAGTGAAGGAAAAATGAAATGAGAAGAAACAAGCTGAAAATGCGAGCATTGTCATAACGAAAACTTTGTATATTTACGTATTTTAATTCATAATATGGAAATTTCTATTCTGAAAAGTAGTTTAGAATTAATAATTATGTTTTAATGTGCAATTATATCATTCTAATTTAAATGTTATGAACTATAAAGGTAGTTTACTCTTGATCGAAATTCATATTTTTTATATACCTCGTATAAAATTAATAAAATTTTATACAAGGTGTCCCAAAAGAGTGGAACGGTCGAATATTTCGCCAACTGAACACCGGATCGAAAAACTGAAAAATACGTGTTCAATGATTTTCAAAAATCTATCCAATGACACCAAACACCAACCTCCACTACACCCCCTGGAGGTGGGGTGGGGGGTAACTTTAAAATCTCAAATGGAAACCCCTAGATTTTCTTGCAGATTTGGATTCATTACGTAAAAGTAAGCAACTTTTATTCAAGACATTTTTTCGAACTGTGGATAGATGGTGCTATAATTGGGAAAAACGATTTATCCTGATACCATGGGTAAATTATAGAAACGGTCTAATATCTCGAGAAATACACTTCCAAATGAGAAACCAAACAAATTTTTTTAATACTTTTCGAAAACCTATCGAATAACACTAAACATGACCCTCCAACCCACCCCCTGGAGGTGGGGTGGGGGGTAACTTTAAAATATTAAATAGCAACCCCCACTTTTTACTACAGATTCGGATTTGTCATGAAAAACTAAGCAACATTTATTCGAAACATTTTTTAGAATTGTTGATAGATGGCGCTTTAATTGGAAAAATACGATTTATTAGCGCCATCTATCAGCATTTTTAAACAATGTTTCGAATAAATGTTGATTAATTTTTCATGACGAATTCGAATCTGGAATAAAAAGTGGGGGTTGATATTTAAGATTTTAAAGTTACCCCCCACCCCACCTCCGGGGGGTGGGTTGGCGGGTCATGTTTAGTGTTTATCGTTGGAAGTGTATTTCTCGAGATATTAGACCGTTTCTATAATTTACCTATGGTATCAGGATAAATCGTTTTTCTCAATTATAGCGCCATCTATCCACAGTTTGAAAAAATGTCTTGCATAAAAGTTGCTTACTTTTACGTAACGAATGCAAATCTGCAATAAAAACTAGGGGTTTCCATTTAAGATTTTAAAGTTACCCCCCACCCCACCTCCAGGGGGTGTAGTGGGAGTTGGTGTTTGGTGTCATTGGATAGATTTTTGAAAATGATTGAACACGTATTTTTCAGTTTTTCCATCCGATGTTTAGTTCGCGAAATATTCGACCGTTCCCCTACTTTTGGGACACGGTTGCATCATAAATCTTAGAACAAGAAGAGCATTTTAAGAAGAATAACTTTTATTTGTCAAATTAAAAATAAAAGAGTTATAAATGAAAATGTTCTTGGTATCCATAATTTGAGAAAAATCTTCAAATATTTTTTTCCATTAAAAGGATGTACACAAACACAATACTGGCTAGTGATTCTAGTCAATAATTTTGCCAATTCGACAAAAAAATAATTTCTAAATAGTTAATAATTATTACTAAATAATTAGTAATTTTGCCAATTTCGGCAAAACTCTCAAAAAACAAAAAGTTACCTTCTACAATCACTATCCAGTTGTGTCGAGTTTAGGGAACGACTAGGTACAGTATTTCTCATGATCATCTTTCAGTGCGTCACAATTTTTCGATTTCTTTCTAACGCATTAAATTGTATGTGACAGAAACAAAGGCACGTCGGTGATTACATTTCGTCGGTGACATTTTTATAACATTTATTCTAGTTATTCTAGTTGTTGATAGATGGCGCCATAATAAAAAAATATTTTTTTTTAATTGGATAATAATATTACAAATATAATCTGTATAATTTATAAGACTATACAAATCAAAGAAAATACCATTTTATAAATGCAAGAAACACATTTGATTTGTTTTTATTCCAAATTGAAAATAAAATGTGACAACTGTCAGATTTAACTAAAATGTCATGTTAGAATAAATGTCATAAATGTGTATTATCACGGACTTACCCTTTTTCCTATCATTTGTTACGCACTGAAAAATGATCATGAAAAGGACAATATACATAATATTTTAATTTTATAGCAAATGGAACAGTCCATTTATCATAAAGGGGAGGCCGTATTTATACTGGTATAAACCTTTTAAAACTGTTAATAAATGCTTTGAAAATATTTATACTCAAATTGTATTTTTGAACATCTTATTTATTATATATAATAATTAAATTCACTATCAAATGTCATTGACGTTTTATTAATACTTAATTTAAAATTTAGTTTGACATTTAAGAAGTGTCAAACTCAAATGTAAATAACCTATGCTTGGCAAATCGAGATTTAAAAAAAAAAGTAGCCTACTTCCTAATCACCCATTTGAGCTGACGTTTAGTGCGTCTGTAGGAGATAACCGGATTGTGACGTCACATTTTAGATTTTGAGGTCGATTATCTCGAAGACGGTTAGATATATCGAAATGCTGTTTTCAGATTTGGATTCAGAAGGCAAAACTACATAAGAATCCATCGATACACCTGCTCTAAGTGTTGCAGGAGCGGCAACGCAATAACACACACACTTTTGCAAATTTATAAACGAAAAGTTTTCGTTGAAAAGCTTAGCTAAAGTACATGTCAACTAAAACACAAGAGGCATACGATAATTATAAGACTATAAGAAACGAGACACATTCAGTAGTACAAAGAATAAAAAATGATCACTGGGAACGTTTTCGAAAGAAAAGGAACATGATTTTTATGGTCTCCAAAAGGAAATATGGCGCTTTAAAAGAGGTCAAAGAAAGGAGGTAAAGAAACTAATAGAACCAAAACACATAGAAAATGATACATGGATTGACTATCTAAGAAAGCTCTATGCAGAGGAAGAACAAATGATGCTAGAACCGGAAACACCAGAAATTACCACAAATGAAGACGTTAATATAAGTGCAAAGGAAGTACGAAAAACACTCGAAAAGCTGAAGAATAGAAAAGCTGCAGGTAAGGATGGAATAGCAAACGAATTACTGAAATATTGTGGAGCAGCAATGACAGAACAATTAACAACATTAATTAACAAAATCATAAAACACAATGAAGTACCGGAAGAATGGAGAACGAGCGAACTAATTCTACTATTCAAAAAAGGAGATAAAAAGCAGCCAGAAAACTACAGTGGTATCAACTTGTTAAATACTACCCTAAAACTTACAACTAAAATCTTACAAGCCGTAATGAATCAAAGGATAAGTTTAGCAGGTGAACAACAGGGTTTTCGTACTGGAAGATCGTGTACAGATGCAATATTTTTCATAAAGCAAATTCCTGAGAAATTACTAGAGTATAATAGACCAGCATTTCTATGTCTGATTGAGTTAAAGAAATCATTTGACAGAGTAAGACTCAAAGATGTAATCGATCTTCTGTATAGTAGAGAAGTCTCTCTAGATTTCATAAAAACTATTGAGAACATCTACCAAAACAACAAAATGGAAGTCAGAATAGTGGACAACTTACAAAACCTATAGACATAGACAGCGGAAAAAGACAGAGAGACTAACTGAGTCCTATGCTTTTCAATTTAATCATGGATGAAATCATCAAAAACGTCAACAAAGGAAGAGGACATAGAATGGGAAACAAAGAAGTAAAAATACTCTGCTACGCAGACGACGTAATATTGATAGCCCAAGATGAAGATAGTCATCTGCAAAGATTAGTCCACAGTTTAACAAAAGAGCAAAAGAATTTAATATGACAATTTCGTCTCAGAAAACCAAAACAATAGTAATCAGTAAAGAACCAATCAGATGCAAAATAGAAATTGATGGTATCAGCTTTGAACAAGTAGTGGAAGTAAAATACCTTGAAATTACATTGTCAAGTTACGGAGACCTAGACAAAGTGAAAAATCAAGTACAAAAAGCAAATAGATTGGCAGGATGTCTTAATAACACTATATGGCGAAACCAACATATCACCACTAAGATGAAGTCAAGAATTTATACAACCAGTTTAAGACCAATAATGACATATGCATCAGAAACAAGACCCGATACAGCCACAACACAATGACTACTGGAAACGGCAGAGATGAGAGTACTTAGAAGAATTACAGACAGACAATGTAAGGTAGAGTTTATAAAAGAATGGACACTAAATAGAAAAAAAGAATGGAACAACCACATAACCAGAATGGGATGGACACGTGTGGTCAAAATAGCACGAGATAAATCACCAATCGGTAGAAGAAGTATCGGCCGACCGCGCAAAAGATGGAGTGACAACCTTCCAAAGAGGTATCAATCCGCCAATGAACAAGCAGAATTGCTTATAAATAGGAAGAAGAAGAAGATACCAATAAGTTTAATGGTTGCTCACAATTTGGATTAAGAAAAGGCTTGGGTACCAGGGAAGCGCTAGTTGCAACTCAAGTGCTAGCTCAGAACTGCTACGATCAAAGGAAACATGTAATGATGTGCTTTATAGATTATGAAAAAGCCTTCGATAGAGTTCATCATGAAGTCATACATATACTATAACAACTCAACATAGATCAAATAGACATTCGTTGCATAGAAGCTCTTTACTGGAATCAAACAGCTGTCGTCAAGGTGGATAATGAAACAACGCAAGCTCAAAAAATTCTCAAAGATTTAAGACAGAGATGCATTCTCTCCCCACTACTGTTTAATTTATATTCAGAAAGTATATTCCAGGAAGCTCTTGAGGAATGCGAAAGCGGCATCAGAGTAAATGGTTCCTGGGTCAATAATATACGATATGCGGATGACTCGGTCTTAATACCAGACAATATAGAAGACCTCCAAGATGTTCTTAATAAAATTGGAGAACATAGCGAGAACATGGGACATAAAATCAACATAGAGAAGATGAATTATTATATAATCAGTCGTCAATTATGTCAACATCAATATGCAAGACTAGCATATAACAATCAAGGTGTAGAGCGCCTAAGAAAATTTAAGTACCTGGGAACCTGGCTATGTGAAGAATGTATGTCGGATATGGAAATTTAAAGTCGGATAGAAAGGGCCCGATGTGCATTCATAAAATTCAGAAACGTCTTTACGAACTCTGACCTTTGACTTGAAGCTAAGACTTAGATTCACGAAATGCTATATACGGTCGGTGCTCCTATATGGCATGGAAGGATGTACTTTAAAAATAAACACAATGAATAAGCTAGAGGCATTTGAGATGTGGATTTATCGACGAATGCTTAAAGTTCTCTGGACCGCACGAATAACAAATGAAGAAAACCTGAGGAGAATTGGTACAGAACGAAAACTGCTATGCACAATTAAACAGAGAAAAACGGCATACTTAGGGCACCTAATTAGAAACGAAAGATACCAGTTTCTGCAAACCTTCTGCAAACCAATTGAGGGAAAGATCGAAGAAAGAAGGGGAGTGGACAGGAAGGAAATGTCATGGCTCCGTAATGTCAAACAATGAACAGGGCTAAGAAACATAGGAGACCTAATACATACTGCAAGGGATAGAGAAAAATGGTCAAACGTGATCGCGAACATCCATTAGTGGATTGCATAAGAAGAAGAAGAATAATAATCAATAATAATTTACTATGTATTTAAAGCTTACCTTAAGATTAAATTCTCAAAAACATAATGCCTCGTAAAAACAGAATAATTATCTGTTCCACACTGTTACAGCACCCACAGAATTAACTAAATATACTACTTAATGTCTGCTTTCAATTAACTACAGAAACACAAAAATAAATAGTATATCCCCTTTAGTCCCATTATACTCCTAAATATACTGACATTATTGCAAAAAAATTCGAAATAAGCGGATAACGGATTTACTTTTAAAACAGTTTAAAGCAATTATTCACGGTACAAGAATATTTTAAGAAAAAGAAATAACTGCCGTTTTGTAAGTGAATTCAATTGTTGCCGATAAAAGCGATTACAAAGGAAAATACTTTTGTGTCATTTTAAAGGAAAATGTGTAACTTTTTCAATTATCTGTCTCTTACTTCAGTGTATAAAAGTTTTAAATAACAGAATTTGAAAAAAACTTGTAATTAAAAAGTTTTTAAACAGGCTGTAATAGGATCTGAAATTTACTTCAGTATTGTAGGACACTGTTGCAGTTAAAAAAATTGCAATTCAATGCATTGTATAAAATAAGCTACCTAGTTATAAGATTAACTATGTTAATCTTATAACTAGGTAGCTAGTTATAAGACTAGCTACCTAGTCTTATAACTAGGTTATAAGACCTAGTTATAAGGTCTAGTACCAAAACAAAGAAGCAAAAAGACGTATCAAAATTGCCAGTACCGCCTTTAAAAAATGATAAAAACCTTATGCAACAGAGATATAAGCATCCCTCTACGATTAAGAATTCTAAGAGGCCACGTATGTAATACGCTATTATACGATGTATAGGCCTGGACTCTTAAACAGGAGAACATAAAAAATATTGAAAGTTTCGAGATGTAGTGATACCGTCGAATGTTGGAGATGTTGGGTTGAAAGAGTCAGAAATGTTAAAGTAATGCGAAGGATAGGTAAAGGCCCAGAGATTTTGTTAACGATAAAACGAAGAAAGCTTAAATATTTGGGTCACCTAATGAGTAGACATAAATACGCATTTCTTTAAAATTTAATGCAAGGAAAAATAGAAGCACGACGGAATCCAGTAGTTTGGTTGCCCCACTAATGAACTCTTTAGGTCAGCTGTAAATAAGGTCAGGATAGCCTTGATGCTTTCCAATCTCCGATAGGAGTGGCACAAGAAGAAGACGACTAGTTCTGTCTCCTCTCGATCAAGAGAAAGCACACCTTGGTCTACATTAATCGTTCCAACTGCCGTCCACTTTGTCTTTCAAATATTGGTTTTTAGGCCTCACCGATAACTTGCTTCACTGACTAGATTTACTAACATTTTGCAAGAACGACTGTATCATAAGCGTATTTGATATTATTGATTACTTCGCCCAGTCTTGCTTCCTCTTGTCTGTCATCCGAAGCCCCCAAAGCCATCCAAAATCTTGTTTATAGTACAGATTAAAAAGACTGGGTGACAAACCACAACCCTATCGTACTCCACGTTTGATGGGTAGGTTTTCAGTAAGACTATCTTCATCTTGGTTAGCGAATACTTGATTGTAATATAAGTATTTTAGCAGTCTTGTCTTATATCGTAGTGGTTAAGTCTTGCTGCATGCAGGCAATCGATAAATGTATCATGTTGGACTTGGTCCAACATGCCTTCTCGAAGTCGATGAAACAATCATAAATATTATTGTGGAACTAACAACTTTTTTGTAAAAAACGAGAGTACAAAATAACGCCTTTCTAGTTCCTAGACCATCTCTAAATCCAAATTTGCTTATTTTCCATTCTAATTTTACACAGAAAGGATACTTGGTTTTGTACGAGTCTCAAAAGTATCTTAACTGCGTGACTCATCACACTGATCAGTCTAAATCCGCTGCATTTGGTGGACCTTTTCTTTGGTAATGTTTTAAACAGTGACTCCAACCAGTCATCTTGTATTTTCCGTTTCTTGTAAATTTTGATAAATAAAGTGATTACGTACCTAGGTAATGTTTGCCTTATCCACAAGTTATCAGCAGGAATTTACCATAGCAGGAACTAACAGGCTGTCACAGGTATTATGTGGATCATTTTCTCGAGAAACATCATCAGAAAGGTCAATGATGTATCCTTTCCATTCTTTATACTGTTTTCTTGATCACAAATTTTTCCGTCCGCATTGTTAGGTACGTGATCACATTTTTGTCTTCTACATCTGGAGGTACATATATTTAAGTTTCTTGTGGAGGTTGAACCTGTCATGTTTTTTGGAGGTCCTCTATTTCTTTACATGAATACTCGAGCCAGGATTCTTTGACTTGTTTAATTTTTTTCTTATGAGTTTGTTGATTTCACGGTTTTTGATAATATTTCTACTTTTGTATTTCCGTCGAACTTCCATCAGGCCTAGACTTTCTTGTGTCATCCATTCATTTTTTGATCATATTGTAGGTGTTTTTAAAGAGTCTCTTACGTCCTCGAAAATTGGGTTTAGTGTATCGTGGTTCTGTTTTCATTTGGTATATTCGCTAGTCTGTAAATTTTTCTATGTATCTGCTGTTATATGTTTCCATGCGTTTAAGGCTTTCTAAGAGGGTCGAGATAAACCTTACTATCAGTGGCGGCTGGTCCTATGAGGCAGGTGAGGCAGTGCCTCACCAGTATACCAATCGACTATTTACGTTATTTCGATATTTCATCATCAATTCTTTAAATACAATTTAACTGTTTGAAATTTGCTAAATAACTTTATTTTCGTTATATCATCATCAAGAATTCTTTAAATACAATTTAACTTTTTGAAAATTGCTAAATAATTTAATTTTTATTATAAAACTTTTTTTATTAACTTTATTTTTATGATAAAAAAAAATTAGTACGGCCCTGACCCGTTCTTCATAACACACCGATATACCTACTCTACAAGGTACCATTAGAGGCACTGCCTCTGATGGTACCTCGTCTAGCATATTACGAAGCCGACGGAGATCGGCCGGCAGCATGACTGAGAATAATTTTTGGAAGCGGGTTTAAGTATCCTTTCAGAGGCAGACAAAAATATGCCTCTAGCGTGGTTTTGCAGTTTTAGGTAGTTTGTTAGAGCAGTTTGTTCTAGTTACGTGTACTTACTATTAGTATAAGAGATACAATAGATGTTTAGAATATGTTATTATGCTCTGACTGGCTGAAAGTCATTTGCCAATGTCAATTAAATAAATAAATTAATAAAAAAATTAGAAATTATGATTTCTTTCATAATAATTCATTTACTTTTAAGTACGCTGTTTATAAAATAAATAAAAAACCAAAAAAATGAAATGTAACCCTTAGTTTATTTAACATAAAAAAACAATCTTATAATATAACCGTAATTTGCTTACTTGCTTGTTTCTATTTGCATATATGCAATACATTTACAATATAATAAAATTGGTTCTAAAATGAAATTATCACGTGTTTGCAGGTATATTGTTTGCGTACCATAATTTCATTTTGGCAAGTGATTAATAATAACAGAATCAGTCAACGGCCAAACCAGAATGATCCTAAGGGGGGCTACAACTGTACCAGTTACGCCACTGGAATCAGTTGTCCGTTGTTTTCATGTAGTATATAATGTAAATTTTGCTTAATATGGCTGTTTAAGTGTTCAACGCTGATGAGCCAACGACGAAACATCTGATTCATGCTGTTTTGATATGTGGTATCATATTAATTATTATTTTTAGCTAAAAAAAACAGCTACTATGAGTATGAACCTGTTAGAGACTTAGAACTTTCGTAGCTATTCTTTTGCGAATAAAATTGTTATTTAATATCGTTTGCAAGCCTTAAAATAAATATGGTGCCGTTCTGTGACGTTATGACGTCACAAAATCGACCTTCCGGCTATTAAAGAAAATCTAACCATAATAATAATAATCCTCAAGTGTAGTGTGCCTCACCATCTTGTACTATCACGAGCCGCCCCTGCTTACTAAGCTTACATGACCTTATTAGTTTCTATAAATTAATATGTATTTTGGAGCAGAGCAAATTAGGAGTTTATATCAGCGCCGGGGTAAATTTTTACATCTTTCGTCATCATCAGTGGCGTCACAGCTTTTGATGATTCAAAGCCTTCTACAGAACAATCCTCCATTCGCCTCTACAAGCTCTAATTCCAATATAATTTATATTATTTTCTAAGTTGTCTTGGTACCCAAGTCTCGGTCTTACTATTGATCGTTGTCCTATCGGCTCTCTTCGGTCAAAAACTTTTCCGACTATGGCATCTTCCTCTCGACTGATTACATGCCCTATCCATCTAAGACGCGCTACCTTAATGAATTTGACAAAGTCAGGTTCCCCAAAACTTCTATACAACTCAAAGTTTGTAACTTCTATGTCACAAACCTTGTTCTTTTATCCCCCATATATTCTTCTTAGGATTTTTCGCTCAAATGTTTGAGCAATTATTGGCCATTCT
This sequence comes from Diabrotica virgifera virgifera, assembly GCF_917563875.1. NCBI lineage: Eukaryota > Metazoa > Arthropoda > Insecta > Coleoptera > Chrysomelidae > Diabrotica > Diabrotica virgifera. The sequence goes on along the minus strand of NC_065444.1, from coordinate 165,503,590 downwards.
GTATAAGTGGCCAAGTTTCTGAACCATATGTTAGCACTGGTCTTGTAAGTATTAGAGAGTCAATTTAATTTTTTTAAGTATTTCTGAGGCTTCTTAAGCCATCGTAATACTTATTGGCTAGCACTATTCTTCTTTTACTTTCTTCACTTACAATGTTATTTTTAGTTAGCAGTGAGCCTAGATAAATGAAGGTGACGTATTATGGTAAAAATTGTCAAAATGGAAACAGCTACTTGGTTCCGGTTTTGAGAAAATTAATAAACACCATATTACTTACAATCGGCAACAGCTACAATTATTTTGACAACGGATTAGTGATCAGCTTGCAAAAGCTGGCCTGAAGACATATCTAAGTTTTTTAAATTTTTCACTTTTGGTGAACACTTTTGTTGACTTCAGATCTAATCATTTTAGATGTAGATTTAGTCATGGATAGGGAGCGGATTTTATGCTAAATGCATATTATATGCATATTTCGCATATTTGAGAAGTTTACTAAATTTTGCACATTTTTAAAGAAACATGCATATTTTGTGCCTATTCAAAAACATTTAATTTAAAAAAAAATTTTAATTTTTTAATTCGACCAAAATATTTCCCCGCACAGGCTGTCGTATCTATTAATTCGAGAACTACCTGAAGAGAGACGGCTCATTCACTGCCTTTTCATTATTTCTTAGAAAATACCCGATCTTTACACAAAGTACTTATAGTACGCCGTTATGAAATGATTATAGGATGTTAAAATGATGAAGGACGGTTTACCGGAAAATCCGAATGTTATTTACTTTTATTATATTTAGTACAATTTGTATCCCAATTTAGTAGGTGCCTATAATTCTGGTGATTCTTTTAAATCCCCTATTTTTAAGAGAATTTACACCTTTAACCATAGTTTTACGATTTTCTGACGGAAATTGAAATATTCATGCTTTAGATCAGATCCCTTCTTTAAACGGCTTTTAAACTTTGGAGGATATATGCGAAATTTTTAAAGGAAATTTTGAAATTGATATTGGTGCAGAATTTTCGGCTTTAACAAATTATTTTAAATACGCCCCAATTACTTCTGTTGATGTTGAAAGGAGTTTTTCAAGTTATAAAAATATTTTATCTGATCAAAGAAAATGTTTCCTCGTAAAAAATTTGGAAAAATACATTGTAGTGAATTATTATCGAAGATATATAGGGTGTCCCAAAAGTAGAGGAACGGTCGAATATTTCGCGAACTAAACATCGGATCAAAAAACTGAAAAATACGTGTTCAATCATTTTCAAAAATCTATCCAATGACACCAAACACCAATCCCCACTACACCCCCTGGAAATGGGGTGGGGGGTAACTTTAAATTCTTAAATGGAACCCCCAGTTTTCCTTGCAAATTTGGATTCGTTACGTAAAAGTAAGCAAATTTTATTCAATTTATTTTTTCGAACTCTGGATAGATGTAGCTATAATTGGGAAAAACCATTTATCCTGATACCATAGGTAAATTATAGAAACGGTCTAATATCTCACGAAATACACTTACAAATGAGAAACCAAAAAAACAGATTTTTAATTTTTTTTCGAGAACCTATCGACTAACACCAAACATGACCCTCCAACCCATCCCCTGGAGGTGGGGTAGGGGTAACTTTAACATCTTAAATAGCAACCCCCACTTTTTATTGCAGATTCGGATTCGCCATAAAAAATTAAGCAATATTTATTCGAAACATTTTTTAAATTTCTGATAGATGGCGCTAATAAATCGTATTTTTCCAATTAAAGCGCCATCTGTTAACAACTCTAAAGAATGTTTCGAATAAATTCGTTGCTTAATTTTTCGTGACGGATCCGAATCTGTAATAAAAAGTGGGGGTTGCTATTTAAGATTTTTAAGTTACCCTCCACCCCACCCCAGGGGGTGGGTTGGAGGGTCACGTTTGGTGTTATTCGAAAGGTTTTCGAAAAAGATTAAAAATCTGATTTTTAGTTTCTCATTTGGAAGTGTATTTTGTGAGATATTAGACCGTTTCTATAATTTACCTATGGTATCAGGATAAATCGTTTTTCCCAATTATAGCGCCATCTATCCATAGCTCGAAAAAATGTCTTGAATAAAAGTTGCTTACTTTTACGTAACAAATCCAAATCTGCAAGAAAAACTAGGGATTTCCATTTGAGATTTTAAAGTTACCCTCGACCCCACCTCCAGGGGGTGTTGTTTGTTGTTATTGGATATATTTTTGAAAATGATTGAAACGTATTTTTCAGTTTTTCGATATGATGTTTAGTTCGCGAAATATTCGATCGTTCCACTACTTTTGGGACACCCTGTATATTATTTCAATAAAATATTGTAAAATTTATTTGAACTTGTTAATTCACTTAACAACATGTTTTAAACTTCACTGAGAAAAAATCGTAATACCTATTTACATCTATATTGGCTGTCATACACATTATAAATATATATGTATTATTAAGTAGCTTTTAAAATGTATTCGCATGTATGCCATTTCATTAATTATTGTATAACGTACCGTTTCAATTTCGGCTTTATTTCCTGATATTTAGAATTTCCAACCACTGCAATGCATTGAATTATAATCTGTCCGTCAAATATTTGAAACAGAATACGTATTTACCTATATAAATTTTTCTTAAAGATATTTTTATGAACAACCTCTAACTCTTTTAATATTTCAATAAACATTTCAATAAAATTAAGGGGGTGTAGTGGGGGTTGGTGTATGGTGTCGTTGGATAGATTTTTGAAAATGATTGAAGGCGTATTTTTCAGTTTTTAGATCCGATGTTTAGTTCGCGAAATATTCGACCGTTCCACTACTTTTGGGACACCTTGTATATACAGTGCGTCCATAAAGTAACCCATAAATTCATTATTTCGTACACCGGCTACATTAAGGAAAAATCCCGAAACAGGTCGATTTTTATTTTTAAATTGCGATTTTTTGGCATATATATCATACTAATGACATCATTCATCTGGGCGTGATGACGTAATCGATGATTTTTTTTAAATGAGAATAGGAGTCATGTGATAGCTCATTTGAAAGGATATTCAATTATCTATTCACTAATATAAACATTAACATAATTATTTATAGAGAGTGTTCAAAAAACTTTTTTATTATTTTAATTAATTGAGACAAAAAAAAAAGAATGTTTGTAAATTATTTATTTCAAAACAAGTTTTACTGTTGTCAGAAAACGGGAAAAAATGTTTATTTGACAAATAAATATTGTTTTTCGCTTAAATTCAATGTTAAAGCTGCCACCCACTTACCACTTGGCAGTTTGGTTTCTGACAGCAGTAAAATATATTTACATCGAATTAAATAGATTACACACATTTTTCTTCTTGTCTGAATTAATTTAATTTATAAAAATTTTTTTTGAACACTGTATAAATAATTATGGTAATGTTTATATTAGTGAATAGAGAATTGAATACCCTTTTAAATGAGCTATCACATGACCCCTATTCTCATTAAAAAAAATAATTGATTACGTCATCTCGCCCAGATGGATGACGTTACTAGTATGATATATATGCAAAAAAATCGTAATTTAAAAATAAAAATCGACCTGTTTCGGGATTTTTCCTTAAAGCTGCTAGTTTACGAAATAATGAATTCATGCGTTACTTTATGGACGCACTGTATAGTGATATTGTTGTTTTATTTTAAATAGGTAACTTATTTTGTAAGATAAGTAGTACTTCATTCTGCTTCCATCTTGCAAAAATGTAGAATCTTACCAGGCACTCAAATTTATCTGTTTTGTCCTTTGTTAAGTGTGTATTTATATGTTAATTTAAGTTGCCACAAAACTATTTTATTAGATGACATTCGAGGATAAAACCTTCTTTTTATTGACGAAATGCCCCTGAAGATGCTCTAGATAGCGAAAGTATACTTGGGTAAGATTTAATAAACTCAGTGCTCGATATCTGCCTTTTATTTTCGTAAATTTCATATATTCTAGCATTCAACCATTTCCTATTTTTTTAGAAAAATTATTGTTATAACAGCAGTTTCCTCAAACAATGTTTGTGAAAATATTTGTCCATCCACATCAACAAAGACTGTAACAAGGATTGATTTCAAATATAAATTAATTACAGCAACTTGTACCTAAGGGATATGATACAATTTGATCAATATTTAGAGAGCAAACCCAGCAAAATTTTAAAATGTAAGGAGGAGTAGGGATTATTTAATTTGGTTTACTTCCTGGATTTACCAGCAGATCCATTTTGTTTCGAATTTAATAAAGGAAACTTCATAGCAGTTCTATAAATTTTCGTTCAATATTCAATTTAGTAGGTGGTTAGTAAAAGATTTATGAAATACAATCAAAATTTGAAGTTTAGTTTAATATAAACTGAACTCAAATTAAATTGAAACAGTCGCAAAGATGATTAGTTACAAAATTGAATTTAAATTAAGAATGTGTCTTAAAGTATCTATTAAAAATATTTTTTTAAACAAAATCTCAATGTTTAATATTTTCTCTCTCTGCTTCCTCTTATTGTTTTGCTGTTAATATTCATGTGCTTTTAGTTACATCTAATGGCTTACAATGTCGTACAATAGCCTTAGGTACATACATACATACATGTAATCCGTTGCACATCAATAATGACATTACTTACTTCAGTTGGTATAATCAGCTACCTAACAATAATTTTAGAATGATTTTAATAATTCTTCTGCGTATACAGACACAATATCGCCGGTCGTAACAAGAATGACGTAACTACAAATTTTGTCAATTCCTATTTATTGCGTAATTAACTTAGGATTTTTCTGTCTAAAATACTGTGTACAGATGATACAAAAGCGACAGAACTGTAGCTATGTGCTGAGTCACTACAGGATAGTTGCATTGTAATTGAAATATACACCATTTTAGACCTTGGTTAACATGAAAAATGACGCAACTGTAAATAGGGTTTAAACTGGGGGGGTTAAATTAATATAATGAAATCTGAACCAATAGGGATGAAAATAAAAGCCATCGCTGTAAGGATAAACGGCATACTAAATATTTAAAAATCGTGTATTTTGTACAGAAAAATTTTAAAATTAAAAATGACGCAACTGTAGATAGGGTTCAAAATGGAGGGATTGTAGTAAGATAATGAAATCCGAACCAATAGTGATGAAACCACATTGTTGTTAGAATAAACAATATACCGATACTCTTGGACGGTTACTATTTATTTAATCAGTATTTTAAATATTTAAACATTTTTAGATGAATAATAACGTAACTGTAGATGGAGTTGAAAATACGGCGATTAAATTAAGATAACGAAATTAGAAACAATAGGGATGAAACTAAAAGCATCATTGTAAGAATAAACGCCATACCGATGCTCCTGGGGCATTACTACTCATTTAATCCCTATTTTAAATATTTAAAAATATTTTTTTTTCTCTCATAAAAAATTTGGCTTTTTGCAATTACATCATTCTTGTTCCGGACCGACGATTTCACTAAAATAAAATTTATAAGTAAAAAATTCTAATTTTCGCTTTCGAAAATAAAAAGAAATAAACTACGTTAAGTATCATTAAATGGGCGGTAAAAGAATAAATATTTATTCCTTTGACTTACAGAGCGGAAACGTTAACCATCATAAGGAGAACAGTGCAAAAGATCCATGTGTCTCAAAAGGCGATGAAGCGTGGTCGCTCTTTATATACCGCCCAAATATTTCAACGTGAAATCATTAAAAAATAAAGCACTTTTCTGGAAAAACCCATAAAAACTTTTTTAAAGTGTTTAAAAAAGCTTTATTTTTATTATTTACAAAAGTTTCTAGCATCAAAACTAAGCGAGTTACTCTTAAAATAAAGTTGGCTTCTTCTTTTGTAAAAACATTGTGAAAATCTCCTTACTAAAAAAAACCTTTTAATAGTAACTGAAAGTAAGTTATAGGTAATGGACCGTGATAGTCGTGACGTCAAAACGTCAAAGAAAGGTTTCCAAACACGTTGTGTCTAGGTACACGCTAAAATGTACGCAAATAAAAAAGTTAAGCTCCATCAAGCTAGTGGCTATTTAGCGTGGGCCGTGATTGTATATTTTGATACACGCTATTTTGATATGTTTAGTGTTTGTTTAATAGAAAAATATTTGTTATGACGTTTAATTCTACCTAACTTTTTTTTTAAGTGCGTACACGTTAGCGTATACCTAGACACAACGTGTTTGGAAAAATTTTGACGTTTTACCGTCACACTATCACGGTCTATTGAATGCATATTTTTTTCGGCGAGTACCCCAATCTACGTATTCAAGCTTAAATTACGGAAAAATGATGCATTTTATAACATCCACTTTTAAACATTTGTGAAAGTACTTAGAAATATCTATCAAACGAGATACCGAACAAAATTTTTTCCAATAAGTGTTACCATTTTTTTTAATAACTCCGGAAATTTTTAAGATATCAGGTTCACCTAAAAAATAATGTTTGAAAGGTAATTTCAAAGGCTATTAAAGCGCGTTAAATTTAATCTTTATCCCCTTACTTTTTTAATAATCAAAGATTAAATGGCCACGGTTACAGACATGGTTCTAGCAGCAAAATTTAAACTTTAAACATTTCTATCTCGGTTATTTTTCACCTTACAGAAATGGCAAAAAAAGGTATAATATTTGATATAGAAAAAGCTAAGATTTAGTTATTTACCATTTTTTTTTGTATATTGAGTATTCTTATAGTTATTATCAAAAGAAAATGAAAATGACGATAATTTTAAAAATTCTGATTTTTTAAATTATATCTTTTTCAAAAATATGCATTTAGTACATTCTTTCACGGTTTTTGCTTTAAATTTGAAAGAACCACTTGGATTGACATGAAATTTGGCATATACATGTCAAAGAAAAAAGTGATATGATGCCGATGTGTGCTTTCGCCCTGGGGGTGAGTTTCACCCCATCTCGGGGGTGAAAAAATATATGTCCCAAGATAAGTCCCGAAATAGATAAACTGACTAATTTTAAGCAACTTTTGTTCTATAGAGTTTTTTCACCACATCAATACTTTTCGAGTTATTTGCAAGTGAATATGTTCATTTTTCAACAAAATAACCACGTTTTTAGACGGTTTTTCGCAAATAACTCAAAACGTAGGCATTTTGTCGAAAAAAATATTCTTATGAAAAGTATAGCCTATAAAAAAGTAAAAAAAAAAACGGTGTATATATTAGGTCTCTATACATAGCAAAATCAGAGTTATGGCTAATGAAAAATAGGTTCATATTCGAAAAATTCCAAATAGAATAATTCAATGTGAAATATCCAAATAATGGAGCATTCTTGGGAAAACACATTACAACTTTTTTAAAGTGTTTAAAAGAAGCTTTATTTCTGGTTTTATAAAAAAAATTCTAGCATCAAATGTAACCAAATTACGCTCAAAATAAAGTTGGTTCCTTTTGTTTTGGCAAACAAAAAATTAGCAAGATCACCCCCAATTAGCAACTTAAATGAAATTAATCGTTACCGCTTCACAAGTTTCTTTACTTATGTTGTGATTATATGATCTGTAAGTTTTATCGATTCAAAGGGCTTTTTTTGGAAAAAATTTAGATATAAAGTAAAATTTTTAAAAATTTTAATTTTGAAGAAAATCCTTTTTCTCAAAGTAACTTAAAAATTGTTAGAGATACCAAAAATCTTAAACAATAAAAGAGTCCGCTTTACTTTTCTGAATATTTTGTATTTTTTTGTTTTTCGGTAAGACAACAATTGGTTAAGATTCGGTGTTTCTAAATTTGCATACACTCGTGACAAGTGACTCGTTCAAGCCCTTTTAACTACAGGTTTTTCAAAAATAAGGACTTTGAACCGATGAAACGTACAGATCATAATATGATCAATACATACGCGAGTAAAAAACTTGTGCAGCGGTAACAATAAGTTCATTTGAAATGCTAATTAGGGGGTGATTTTCCCGATTTCTTACAAAAAAAAGGGACCAACTTTATTTTGAGAGTAACTTGTTTACTTTTTATGCTAAAAAATTCAGAAAAAGAACAAAAATAAGCATTTTTTAAACACTTTAAAAAAGGTAAAATGAGTCTTGCCCAAAAAAGTGTTTCGTTTTTTGATTATGGCACGTTCAAATATTCGATTTGGAATTTAACGAATATGAACCTATTTTTTATTAGCTAAAACTCTGCTTCTACTAGGTATAGAGACCTAATATATACCCCCTGTTTTCACATTTTTACGTGACACTTTTTGAGTTATTTGCGAAAAACCGTCTGAAAACGTGGTTATTTTGTAAAAAAAAGTAACATATTCACTCGCAAATAACTCGAAAATTATTAACGTGGTGAAAAAACTTTATAGAACAAAAGTTGCTTAGAATTAGTCATTTTATCTATTTCCGGACTTATTTGGAATATACATTTTTCACCCTCAAAAGGGGGTGAAAGTTACCCCTAGGGCAAAAGCACACATCGGCACAATATCACTTCTTTTCTTTGACTCGTTAGCTATGTGTATTCCAAATTTCATGATAATGCAAGCGCTTTTTTAAAATTTAGAGGTTTTGCGATATTTTACTTTTAAAGAACGTACTAATTCCAAACCGGTGAAAATTGTTAAAATCATTACTGATGCTAATACAAAGAAATTTTTGTAAGGATTACAATAAATTTTAATTTGTGTGGAAATGGCGTATGTTTAATTTTTCAATTTTTCCTAAGAAATTCGAGAGGGTTCTCGTAGTTTCATCAACTTGCTTAATTTTGATGCTATTAACTTCTTCTGGAGCTCATTTGTTAGGTATTCTGAAATACTTTGATAAGTGTTTAACAGATATATTTTATAAAGTGCATCGTTTTCCCGTTATTTAAGCTTGAATACTTAGATTTCAGTACTCAGCAAAAAAAATATAGATTCAATTACCTATTACTAGTTAGTACTTACTTACTAATTACCTATTACTTTGAAGTAACATTAGTTTAGTACTTTGAGTGAATAGTGTATTCAATTTTTTATTGTCTTCAATTTTGGTAAGAATAACTTTTTTGTAAAAGCTAATAGTTTTTGAATTAGTCGTGAAAAACGGCTTTAAAACATGCATTTTTTTACGAAAAAATAAAATCTTTGATCTTTATTCTCAAAAAGTATTGATTTATTTTAATAACTTAATACAACAAATTTTGCTTAGAATTTGTCCCTCTATCGATTTATGGTATTATTTTTAATAAAATAATTTTCACCCCAGAAAAGGGGTGGCATCCACCCCCAGGGTAAAAGCGCAAGTTGGCGTCATGTCACCCACCTTTGTTTTATGAGGTATCCTCTAACTGCTCACCAATTTTCATAAAAATCGATGGGGGTTCAATGAAATCGGAGGTTCAATGAAATCGGATATTTAACGCTCGCATGGAGTGCTAAAAATTGCATTTTTAACACGGTTGTAGAAAAAAAAAATTATAAAACTTTTCCCGAAAATTGCTTAATTTTTTGGATATTTCACGTTGAAATATTCGATTTTAAATTTGACGAATAAGAACGTATTTTTCATGAGCCACAACTTAGCTTTTACTGGGTTTACAGACTTCACTTAACACCATTTTTTTGTTGTTGTATGACCTACATTTTCGCTAAGAATATTTTTTTCAAATAATACTTACTTTTAGAGTTATTTGCGAGAAACCGCCTGAAAACATGTTATTTTGTTGAAAAATACACATTCTCATAAACAGAACAATCGATTTAAAAATTTTTCGGTTTTTAAATGTAAAAAAATAAAAAAAATATTTAGAAAAAGGAAAACTGGTACGTTTATTTATACTTCAGAGATGAATCGATTTCATTAATTGTGAATTTCTAGTACCGGTCATATGCGTTCGTTTTGGGTAGGGAACGGTTATTTTATCAAAATTTTTTATCTCTAATCTTTAAGCATTGGCACTAGATTATTAAATTATGAGGTATTCTAGTACTAAAAGTTATTATTGCTTTAAGTTAATAAAATACACCGTATTTTTATAAAAAATTTTTTGCAAATCCAAAAAACGTAAATTTCAAATCGATTTTTTTAGAAAACGGTGTGTTCTACAGACTTAAAGCAAGAGTATCTTTTAGTACTAGAATAACTCAAGATTTAATAATCCATAGTTTAAAATGCTTAAAAGTTCAAGACAAAAAAGTTATGAGATAAAATAACCTGGCCCTACAAAAAACAGACACCTTATGACCGGTACTGGAAGTTCGCAATGGATGAAATCGATTTATATCTGAAAGGTAAGTATTTGTACCAATTTTTACCTGCAGGTATTTAAGAAAAACTCATTGCTAGACGCCATCTTCAAGGAGCTCTAGCTCCCTTAGGAAGTATTTTCGGACTATGTTAATTCTGGAGATAAATCCAGAAATCGGCCAGTTTTTATTTTTAAATTATAATTCTTTGGCATATATTTCATACTGGTGATGTCATCAATCTGAGTGTGATGACAGAATAGAAGATTTTTTAATGGGATATGGGTCGTGTGGTAGCTTATTTTAAAAGGCTGTTGAATCATCTATTCAGTAATATAAGCATTAACATCATTATTTATACAGGATCGTGAAAAATATAATATTTATATAAATTAACTTAATTAACGCAAAAAGACAAATGCCCGTAATTTATTTAACTCGAAATACATTGTACTGCTGTAAGAAAATAAAAAAAATATTTTAGAAATAAACACTTATTTTCGCTTAAAATAAACAGACTTCTACCTGCCTCTTAGCAGTTTGAACATTTAATTTAACCCAAAAAGCAATGTGTATTTACCACATAAACATTTCTTTCTATTTTCTGAGAGCAATAGGGTATATTTTGAGATAAATAAACTTACATACATTCTTCTTTTTGCGTAAATTAATATTATTTTTGGCCACGCTGTATAAAAAATGATGTTAATGTTTACACCATTGACTAGAGAATTGAACACCCTTTCAAATGAGATATCTCACGACCCCTATTACTATTTAAAAAAATCATCGATTACGTCATCATCCCCAGGCGGATGACGTCACTAGTATGAAATATATGCCAAAAAAATTGTAATTTAAAAATAAAAATCGATATGTTTCTGGATTTTTCTCCAAAATTTCCTGTTTTAGAGAAAATGAATTTATTTCTTCATTTTGACGCTCTCTGTATATTAAATATTATTTGTTAATAATATAAAAATTATTAACCAGTTAACCAATAATTACTAGTAAATGAGACATGCGTTGAATTGTGGATATACAGGAGAACCCTAAAGATATCATAGATTGATCATGTAAAAACCAATTATGGACATGAAAATAATGCACAAGATTATAGGCTATTGATTATGTACTATAGAAAGGAACTAAAACGTTAACGGGGTTTTATTACTTCATATGGTCAATGAATCTCTATATATGAAAAAACCGCGAAGTGCTACCATTTAAAGGGGTGCGTTTTTGAGAAATGGGTGAATTAGTCCATGGGCACAGGTTACATTAGGGTGAGTTCTATGCACTTTTGGTACAAACACGTCTACATAAAAATTGTACCTGGTTAAATTTCCTATCTAAATATAACTTTTTAAAGTCAAAGATACTTTTTTTTACAAAAATATATTCAAAAGAAAAAGCCCAAAGAAACCCAAAAGAAAGAAATTTTGTTTTTTGTCCCATAACTTTTGTCCACGGGGATATAGGTATAGGCATTGCTTCACAGAAAAAAAACTTACATATTTTCTCTTTAAAATGATGCTTAGCAGAGGTCGTTAGGATTTACAGTTTTCGCAATATGATTTTTCAAAGTTCGCCACTCACAGCAATTTTGGGCAATTTTCCTTGTTATTTCGCAAATATTTTTCTGTAACTTTTTCTACGCAACTTTAGGCATATGCAATGGTACATGTAAGGGGAATAGAAATCAATTACCTTTAAAATGTTCTACTGTATAATGTTGTACGACTTCTTTTAAAGAGGTTATCTTTTTCAAGATTTTATACTTTTAACAAGTTTTTAAATTTTTTACGATTAATTTTTAAATTTCCCATTATAACTTTTTTTCTTCTACATTTAGGTATATATTATATAATAAAAAAGAAAGCTTATTCTGTTTACTTTAAAATGGTGTATTATAAAAAAAATCTAGGATTATTTTTGAATAAGATATGCTTTTTCAAAATGTAATAAGTACTTGCAACGATTTTTGATTTTAGGATTATTTTTTAAATTACTCCTTATAACTTTTTTATGTGATTTTGTGTTATGATTGAATCTAATTTTTTATAGGTAATACTTTGGATCCACTTGACTCGGCCGGGCAAACTTCAAAATATGGATTAATTCCAATATTTACTGTCAAAGCTCCTGCACCACAAGCTTTGCTTGAAAAAATAGCATGTAAATGTACCAAAGGATGTACAAAAAACTGTGGTTGTAGGAAGATAGGAATTAGTTTTTCAATATTCTGCAAAGGGTGCATGTGCATTGGTACTAATTGTGGGACTCTAAGATAACTGAGGTGTCAGAGGAAGATATTGAAGCTAATGCTAACGAAGAGATGGACTTTGATTTTGAAATTTTTTAAATGTCAACGTTTAAATAATTTTAACTAAAGTGATGTTTTCTGAGACTAATGTTTATGCAATTTTTGTAAAAGAAATAATTTTAAATAATACAGGTAAAAAAATATCAAAGAATCACTCGGTTTCCATTATTTAAATATAGATGATACACCATTTTAAAGAACAGAAAGTAAGCCCTCTTTATTCAGCAATATATAGTATATTCATGTACAAGAAAAAAAAAGTTATAATGAGAAATTTAAAAAATAATCCTAAAATCAAAAATCGTTGCAAGTACTTATTACATTTTGAAAAATAATATCTTATTCAAAAATAATCCTCGAATTTTTTGTAATACAAAATTTTAAAGTAAAGAAAATAAGCTTTTTTTATTATATAATATAATATATACCTAAATGTAGAAGAAAAAAAGTTATAATGAGAAATTTCAAAAGTAATCGTAAAAAATGTGAAAAATAATATTTTTTTTATATTAGGTATTATATATTATATAATATAATATTATATTATATATACTATATATAATATAATATTATATAATATACAATATATCATATAATAATATAATTTTATTTTTATATTATATTATAAAAAATCGTTAAAAGTATAAAACTTTGAAAAACCATAATCTCTTTAAAAAAAAGTCGTACAACGTTAGATAGTAGACCATTTTAAAGCTAATTGATTTCTATTTCTATTACGTGTACCATTTTATATACCTAAAGTTACGAGGAAAAAAGTTACAGAACAACATTTGCGAAATTACAAGGAAAATTGCCCAAAATGTGGCGAACATTGCTGTGAGTGGCGAACTTTGAAAAATCATATTTCGAAAACTATAAATCCTAATTACCTCTACTGGAGACAACCTTTTAAAGAAGAAATATGTAGATTTTTTTCTGTAAAGTAATGTCTATACCTATATCCTCGTGGACAAAATTATGGGACAAAAAACAAAATTTCTTTCTTTTGGGTTTCTTTGTGCTTTTTCTTTTGAATATATTTTTGTAAAAAAAAGTATCATTAACTTTAAAAAGCGATATTTAAATAGGAAATTTAACCAGGAACAATTTTTATGTAGGTATGTTTATACCAAAAGTGCATAGAACTCACCCTAATGTAACCTGTGCCCAGACCCATTTCTCAAAAACGCACCCCTTTAAATGGTAGCACTCCGCGGTTTTTTCATATATATATGTCCATTGACCATATGAAATAATAGAACCCCGTTAACGTTGTAGTTCCTTTTAGCTATCTTATTTTGAATATAATCAATAGCCTATTACAGAAATAATAAAAATCATCAAACCCAAGAAAGATACAGTACCTGAGATATGTTATGCATCGCAAAAGATATTGCTTACTTCAGTCAGTTATATAAAGAAAATTTTTGAGAAGGAGACGTGTAGAACGAAGGAGAATCTCATGGCTGCGCAAGTTTGGGAAATGGTATATGTAGATGAACATCTATCGAACTTTTTAGGGCAGCCGCCTCTAAGATCAGAGTAACCATGATAGTTGCCAACCTCCACCTAGGAGATGGCACCTACAGAAGATGAAAAATTACTTGAAAACTTGGTTTTAAGTCCTTTTGTAATGGCAGGGGAGCAAAGTATGCTAAATGTGAAGTCACTCAAGCGTTATGGGTACCTATGGGGTTGTCGAGAGTAGATCCTAAAACCAAAAATAGTGAAGTAAAGTTTTCCATTTAAGTGGGGACTTTCCATTTTTTAATTTAATTTTCCATTTCCAACAATCTTTTTTTTAGATTATAGCGTAATCTCATAATTCTTAATTTTACGTAAGGAATCCAAATCTGCAATAAAAAATGGAGGCATCCATTTAAGATTTTAAAGTAACCCCCACCCCACCTCTGTGGGGGGTTGTGTTTGGTGCCATTCGATAGATTTTTCAAAAATATTGAACAAGTGTATTTTTCAGTTTTTCGATCTGATGTTCATCGCGAAATATCGCGGAATTCGTATTTAAAACATTAAATTACCCCCCCCCCCTCCCGGTGTAAAATCGTGCTTGATATCACTTGATAGATTTTTAAAAAATATTATGCACGTAGTTTTTAGTTTTCCGATCTGCCATTCATTTCGCGAAATATTCGCTTTTTTCTTGTGGAACTTTGGGACTCACCCATTTCATTACGCCCCTGCTCAAATCGTCAGATTTTTAAAATATAGACTGTTTTGCATGTACTTAACTTACCTTATTTTAATCTGACAATTTCGAGTTTTTGTAACGATAGATTTTTTTTTGGCCCCCTTTAAGGAACTCCCCTGCATTAAGAGCCAATATAATAATATGGTAAAGGTATATTTACAGGGTACAAGGTTTCTACCCATGTGATAATCTGATGCGCTTGAGTAACTGCAAAAATCTCCGCTTGGACTCGCCTACCATAACTTTATCGTAACTATTTTCTTGTTTGTCTGCGTGTGGAAATTTAGCAAAAATGTATAGTGCTTTTTCGAGTTACAGTCTCATCAATATTTCGATATTATACTTGTTCGGATTTAAAAGCATATATTTATGGAAAAAACTTTTAACTACGGGATAAGGTTTCCAAATTTTAGTGTAGATGATCCAGGGTATCTGTATCCTCTCTTCTACTTTCCAACCTCGAGTCTTTATCGTCAAATCAAACAAACGTGTTACATACAATAGTAAATAATCAGTCAATAGTAGCTCAATCAAATCGTAACAGAACGATTAGTTTGCCGATTTTCATCCCAGCATTTAAATTTTCAAAATGTTACCCAGTGTTGTAAACGGGAGAAATGTTGGCGATCTATGAAGCAAATCTAAAATACGTACTGAATGCTCATTTACAGACATATCCCATAATAGCCGACTGGATGTGTTCCAGAAATTTAATGATTGAAACGTCCGATGGAGAGTACGATGGGGTAGGCTCGGGCACGATGCGTTTCAAATAGCTTCTCCTACTCAAATTTCAACGTCACTTTATAGAGAGATAAAAAATATCACGAACAGTTTTTAAAAACCTTAGTTTACAAATCCGTTCAAATATGAAAAAGTTAAATACGATATTATTTATAGATTTTTAAATAACAAAACCTATGTACAATTCTTTACTTGCAAATGTAGGGCACACACAAACACACAATGATCAGGGCCGTAAGTATGATGTTGGGGGCCCCGGGGCAAACGTGATCCGGGGCCCCCAGCGGGGGTCTCAGGGAAGGGGGAGGTCCGGAAAAATGTTTAATATTTAACCCCTAAAAAGCGCATTTTAACGTTTTCAATGACTAAAGTTTCTTGTACCTACATATTGCTATTTTAGTTGACCAACACAAAATATTTTGAAATCACCTTATTTTAAGCTAAATCATTTTCACTACCCCGGTTGCCCCAATGGTAGTTACGGCCCTGACAAATATATGTATTTTGATGACAACGTGGTTTCGGCTAGGTAAGCAATAAATATGATATCTCGATAAACTTGACACAGTAACGAAGGAAATATAATACAAATATATTGATGTAATAAACAAAACGGACGCGAATAAATTGGGGAGAGTTAGTTGTTAGTTACTTGACTTGATCTCAATACGAAAAAAACAGAGTACATGGTAGTCAGTAAGCGCGGAATAACAAATGCACGGCTTTTGGTTAACCAACAAGCAATTGACAGAATGATACACATACCTTGGTACCAACATAAACAGCCCATGGGACTGTTGTGAAATAAAACAACGGATAGGAAAAGCGAGATCAGCGTTCATAATGATAAGGTCTCTTTTTAGAAGTCACGATTTACCACTTGGTACCAAAACCTTTATCATCGGATGCTATGTATGTTCTACGTTATTATACGGAGTAGAGGCCTGGACACTTTCCGAAGCTTCTTTTAGAAAACTGGAGGCATTCGCAGGTGATATTAATATTTGCAGGTGATATTAATATTGATTTAAAAAAAAGAGATGAAGTTTATACAAACAGTTATTTGAATATATTAAATTCTAATGGTTTTGTTTCCTATATAAACAAGCCAACGAGAGTAACAATAAATACAAAATCAATCATTGATCATATATTTATAAAAACACAAGCTAATCTAAAACAGCAAATTAGTATTGATCCGTTCGTTTTTCACACTGACATGACTGATCACTTCACTCCAGCCGTTTTGGTAAATAATCAAACTAAAAAAAACCCTACACCTGAATCTCCAGTCATAATTAAAAACCTTAATATCGGAAAACTACAACAGCTTCTAAAAAATGAACATTGGAATGATATTTATATAAACAAAATAGATTCTCAAGTTGCATATGATACATTTATAAATAACTTAAATAATTACATACAAACCTCTACGGAGGTAAAAAGTATGAATAAAAAAATATCAAAAATAAAACCCTGGATAACGGTGGGGCTGGTATCGTCAATCAAACGACGAGATTTTCTTAAAAAGAAATTATTAAAACAATTTTCACCAGCACTTAATGCTGAATATAAAAATTATAGAAACAAACTTAATAGTCTACTAAAAAAAACCAAGAATGACTTTTATCAAAATAAAATTCATGAAGCTGGTGGAAACACAAAAAAAATGTGGAATATTATAAATGATATCTCTGGTCGGAATCAAAAATCTAAAAACATTGAACACATACCAATTGTTAATGACAATATAACTGTAAGTAATAACAAAGAAAAAGCAGATGTTTAATAATTTCTTTTCTAATATTGGTGCTGATATGGCAAATAGAATACCGGTGACAAGTATACCTGATAATTTTATTGCTAATGATAAGGTTGAATCTAGCTTATTCTTAAAACCAGTAACTAAAAATGAAGTAACAATACTAATATCAAAGTTAAAAAATAACTGTGCTCCTGGAGCAGATAAATTGTATGCTAAAACAATAAAAAATATCCATGATCTAATCTCACAGCCTTTAACTCATATTATAAATTTGTGTTTTCAAAGTGGTAAAATACCACTACAATGGAAAGAATCTACAGTCACCCCCATTTTTAAATCCGAAAATTCGAGTAAACTGAACAACTATAGGCCCATTTCCTTAATAAATAATTTTGCTAAAATATTTGAAATGGCCCTAAAAGAAAGGTTGCTTGAATTTTTTCATATAAATAAGGTTATTTCAGATAAGCAATTTGGTTTTGTAAAAAAATCAAGTACAGAAAGGGCTGTAGTTGACCTACTGGAGAAAGTGATAGGAGCTGTGGATGAATCATTGAAATGCGTAGTGGTTTTCCTTGATTTAGCTAAGGCGTTTGACACGGTCTCTCATAAAATTCTCTTAGATAAACTAAGTAATTATGGGGTTAGGGGAATTGCACTAAATCTAATAGCAGATTATTTGTCGGAAAGAGCTCAACGAGTAAAAATTGGCCCAGAATTGAGTTCTGAAACTACAATAAAATTCGGAGTACCACAAGGAACAGTATTAGGACCACTTTTATTTAATATTTATCTGAACAATATCACAAGAATTAATAGTTTCAACGGCCACATTGTTTGTTATGCCGATGACACAGCAATATTATTTATGGGGAAAACATGGGAGGAGGTTAAAACCAGCTCTGAAATGAACCTAAAACAGCTAAACTTATGGCTAAAATTTAACAAACTGACATTAAATATTAATAAAACAAAATATATCGCCTTTAGCCCAACAATTGTTGACCAACCTACAAATTTTCATATAAAATTGCATAACGCAAAATGTCAAGGACAAAATTGTGACTGTTCTTCAATAGAAAAAGTTTTCTCTATAAAGTATTTAGGTGTCTTCATAGATCAACATTTACGTTGGTCAGACCATATCACTCATGTCAGTAAACGAATAAGGGCTCTAATGCATAAATTTTATATCTTAAGAGATATTCTAACCAGGAAAAAATTAATCATGATTTATAACTCGCTTGCAGAATCAGTCTTAGGATATTGTATTGTAGCATGGGGTGGTGCGTTTAACAAAACTCTTAACATTTTAGAAACAGTTCAAAATACTCTATTAAAAATAATTTTTAAAAAAAGAAAACTGCATCCAACAAAAAAATTATATGATGAATCCGAGATATTTAGTGTTAAATCCCTCTACATCTACAACTGTGTTTTAAATGTTTATATAAACTCAAAAAAATTTAAATTTCAAAGCAACCGATTAACTCGATCAGTAAAAAATATGGATATTAGTATTCAGCAGTTCAAAAAAGCAGTAACACAAAGTTCCCTAATGTTCTTTGGACCTAAATTTTATAACATAATTCCTATACATATCAAACAAGAACCTAAATTATTTAAATTTAAAAAATACATAAAAACCTATCTAAAAACCCACTTACAATTATTTTTGGACGCAATGTCTTAATGTATGAACGACAGCATAATCAGAGTAGAATTTGGGTGTATATTGGTATTATAATTAACAAAGTATTCAGCAGCTAGAGAGGTTTACCGTCCGTCTTGTTCTGTTGCATTATCTCTTCGATAGTTAGGTATGTTACTTCTTAGTTCCAACCTTAATACTACTTTTATGTACAATTGATACAGTTTCGATTGACATAGTACAGTGCAAAACAGGCAACTCTTGCCTAGGCATGGTGCTGAGTCAGTCGATACTAATAATAATATAAGATCTAAATGTAAAATGTTGTACACACATATTTTTGAATAAATTTGAATTTGAATTTGAATTTGAATTCGAGATGTGGTGTTAGAGTCGTATTTTAAGAATTTCGTGGTTGGATCGTGTGACTAATGTTGAGGTCCTATATAGAATTGACAAGAAATGCTAGATAAGTAACATCATCAAAGAGCGCAAACTAGAATATATTTGCCATGTTATGGGGAATGAACAGAGATATGGAGATATGGCTTGTTGCAACTCATTCTTTATGGCAAGGTATTTGGAAAGAGATGACATGGATAATCATATTAATCGCCAACATCTGGAATGGTTAGGCGCCATAAGAAGAAGAAGAAGACACAATAAAACAGTGATGGTTAAATTAGAGTATTCCTGCTGAACAACTTCATCCTATAGGAATCCCGACTAATTTCTTTATAACCGACACGAGTGGTAACTTGTTACCTAGTGCTCCCTCTTAGATAATAAACGAGACTCTGGTGACCGAGTATTAGCGGTATTTCCTCAAAAATTGAGATTAAGGGAATGTAATTCCACTTATCACTAAAAGTATTGGAGCTCAAAAACGACCGCAATAAAGTTCTTATTTCCTTGTTACAATCATGCTGTAAACCATAATTTCACTATGATAGGAAAACTTTAATTGGCCTCAGTTCTTGACAAATGTTAAACCACCAAGGGAATGCTAAAATCGATATGGATTTCGACACCCACCACATATTCGTGGAGTTCAAAACTGCATACGACTCAGTTAATAGAGGTAAACTTCTACTTGCTTGTACTTGCTGTAGAATTTCAAATTCCGCTTTATCTTATCCAATTAACTGAGCTTGCACTCACAGGAGCAGAGAGCATGGTAAAAATCCAAAACGATCTCTCAAGGCCCTTCCGTTGCAAAAATGGACTAAGACAAGGGTAGACTATCGTGTCTCTTATTTAACCTGGCATTAGAAATAATAATTCGAGAATCCCAGAATAATACGAACATTACTAACTTTAAAAAACCAGTACAAATTGTCGGATACCCAGATGACATAGACATCATAGGTAGGTCCACAGAATCTCTGACTGAAGCATTTCGGTCAAAGAGCATCTACACAGAGAATAAAATATATGTATTTCAACCTAGAAGAATATTATATAATACCTACAAGAATACTAATTGACGACCTGGACCTGGAAGGTGTCGACACCTGCATATACTCTCGCTGCTAACTAAAGATAACAATATCAGTGAAGAAATCGAAAAAAGAATAGTGTTCGCCAATAAGTGTTACTTCGTCTTACGAGGACAGATTAAAATTAAATTGACTGTTTACAAAACGCTAATAAGACCAGTGCTAATATATGGTTCGGAAACTTGGTCACCTACACAGAATGACCAAGAACTGCTCAAACGTTTTGAGTGAAAAATCCTTAAAACAATATATGGGGGATAAAAGAACAAGGTTTGTGGCGCAGGAGTTGCAACTTTGAGTTATACAGAAGTTCTGGAGAACCTGATGTTGTCAAACTAATTAAGGTAGCACGCCTTAGATGGATCGGGCATGTAATCAGGAAAGAGGAAGATGCCATAGTCAGAAAAGTTTTGAACGAAGTTGGCAGATAGGACAACAAGCAAGAGGAATACCGAGACTTGGGTACCAAGAAAACTTAAAGAACGATCTAAAATCTATTGGAATTAGAGCATGGAGAAGAGTTGTCAGAGAAAGGGCGAATGGATGATTGTTCTAAAGAAGGCTTTGGCTCATAAAGAGCTGTAACGCCACTGATGATGATAATAGAGATATGTTTTGGAATGTATGAAATCAATTTGCTGCAGGAAAGTTGGCTGACGTGGTTAAGGAGATGAAAGAACGAACATAGATTTTATGGGTATTTAATTTCTATTATTCTAGAACTGACACATAAGAAGATCCTCAAAATATAAATGGAGAGTAGGTATCCTTTTAAAAAATTGTTTAACAATATATACCAGTAGTGCCTATATTCGAAATAATTATATTGATAACACTAAAGTGCAAAACCATAAATTTAAATATACTACAAATATACAGCAGACAAAGCAGAGACAGAAGCTGAACGGTTTTTTGAACAATTACGGAATGCCATCAAATCAATTAAATCTAATGTACTAAAAATGATTATTATCGACTTTATTGCCAAAGTAGAAGTGAAAGCACGCGCCTGAGGTATAAACTGATTGAGATCGTACATCTGCATCAATTATAATTGCAAACATAAAATGTAATAGCAGTGTTAACTATTCACGGAGCGTAATTATTGATAGATATAAAATAGTTTTATGAATCGTTAGTAAAACTACTACTTTTAGTTTTACATTTGTATACCCATTGTGAAGTCGACCGGTATTATAAGATTAAAAAAAAGGAACTAAATAGTAATGTGGTCTACATAAAACTGTACTTTATAACGAAAGCACAACCTGAGTATTAAAAGTATAAACCATTTGAAATGAAATATTGCACATCTGTAATGACTAAGTTAAATAGTTATGCAGTCATAAAAAAGAAGTAGAAGAGTCTTGGCAGTTACCGCGAGAATATAAAACAAAATTCCCATTGCTATAAATCCTACAATTATTACCTATATAATAGAATTAACAGACAAAGGAAATGTTTATTAAAGAAAATAATGTGAAACTCTTTGTTTTATTTCTGGGCAGAGTCGGCTTTTCCAAATACGACATGTCTCCATGAGTCTCCATATATTTCAATCTTGGGTCAAAACAATATCCACCCATTTTAATGGGATATCCTTGTTAACCTTCTCCCACCAACTCTTCTTTGGTCTTACTGTCCCAGTCCCTCAACTCAACTTGAATATTAGGGATTTGGCATCTTTAATGATTGGGATATTAACGTTGAACATGTTCTAGCCAGGTTAACCCATTCTCTTTCATTTTCACATTAAGCGGATCGGTACAAAGTTTCGGCTCCAATGCTGTTTAAATGGGATTCATTTTTTTTTCGAGTCCTGAGAAAACTAATATGTTTTTTTCGAAAAATTTAAACGCAGAATGAAAGATTACGTTCTTACCGAGGACAGAAACTCTCTGAAAACTTCGATAATGTTTATTTTAATAAGTCACAAAATAGACACCGTGTGATATTTTCCAAATCGAACATTCGCTATCTTAGTCATGCAACGCACTGATGTCTAATAAATGAGTCTAATAGAATATGGTAACAAGACAGTGACAATTTTAAATATTTGACATGGCATCGGGAATATTTTCAGTTGTTGATTAAATCATATTGATAATGTATTTGATAAATAATTGATTTAAACGTGAACTTAATAAAAATTTATTTATTGTTTATTATTTATGGAAGATCCAAGCAAAGAATACATCAGGATATATTCTGTCGTCCAAGTATTTTGTTGTTAAGGATATTCAAAACTGTAAGCGTTCCATAGTATCAATATGTTATAAAAAGATCACTTTATTACTTTTACTTTTTTCTCCATTGAGTAATTAGTTTTTGTTATACGGTATATAAATTATTACAATCACTGAATACATAGTTGGTGAAAAAATTATCTTAATAAATAACTGAATTAATAATTTAAGCAATTATACAAGTAACAATTATCCAAGAACATTCAAAAGCCAGGTGTCTAGTTAGTGAAGGCATTGTCAAGTAATGTTTACATATTCATACCAGTGAAAATTTTACTACACGTACTTTGCCCTGTAAAGACAGAAAATTAGGAATATCCTTAAAATATTTGCGCCTACACTCTTAATTGAATCAGTGAGTGAAAGAATAGTACATCTCCAAAACTGTCATTTTAAGAAAATTAAAAAAAAAACCATTTAAACCAAAATCTAGTGTTTTTTTGTTAGTTTCATACATTGTAAAGTTTTAGCTTTTGTGCTTATTTGTTAAATGGCCAAAAAAATTTATTAGAAGAAAGTCCAGAAAAAAGATATTTGCAAAAATGTATCGTGTACATGTACTGTTCTTTCACTAAATTACAAAAAAACACAATTCTGAAACTACATTTATTTGTTTTGTTAAGAAATATTTATTAACAATGCATGGAATGCAAGACTGTTAACCTTTGACGGTCAATCACTAAATGAATCCTGATTACAAATGGCGCGCGACGACGTAACGCCATTGAGGGAAAGAACAGTATAAGCAGCGAAAGGACCGTATAAGCGTTGCACGTATACGGTTCTTTCATTCATCTACCAAATTACCCTGTAGATATTGAATCGCAGAGAATTGCGTTTATACTGTTCTTTTGCCCAGTGATGAATTAACCTATTAAACGTATTTTGGCTATCTCAGTTCAAAATGTCGTTTTTGGCGTTTATATTGTTCTTTCACTCACCGATTCAATTAGTGCCGCGCCTGGACTTCCCTTATGTATTCTTATCTTTTGTCGCTTCACCCATTCCTATAAACACTTTTATTTCTGTCACGTGCATTCGTTGTTCCTAGTTCTTTTTAGCTACCCAACAATCCTTTAGAATTTTCCTTTGAGTTTCATTGAAATATTTCCCATAACATCTCTTACCCGGCAAAAAACAATCTCAAAGTTATTGGTGTCGGGTCATGAAGAGGTGCATGGGTAATGGACAGGGCCGCGTTTAGATCAATTGACGCCCTAGGCAATTCTCTAGTAGCCGTCATTCAAACATGTACCATTTTTGCGAAAAAAAATTGCAGAAATTTTTATTTAAATAAGAATACACTAAAAATGGATTTAAACTACGATGATTACCTACAATAGAAAAAATTGTCATTCCAGTTCGATCACATCAGAGACTTCTTTTCAAAAAAAGACTTTTCAAAAAAAATTTTGTTCTTGACAATGAAATTTTCTTAATGGGAAATTATTTTTTATTCTTGACATTTTCGAAAATGACCTTTCAGCGGACTCGTTGGCAACAAATAAATGTGCATAGCAATGTCAAAATTAGGGAAAATATCTTTCAATCCACTTAGTGCAGTCACTGAAGGTTTTTACCTCCGATTTAGTTGAGCCTCCATCGATTTTCATGAAAATTGTTGAGTAGTTAGAGGACACCTCAAGGAACAAAGGTGACATGATGCCAACTTGCGCTTTTACCGTGATGGTGAAAACTACCACTTCACGTGGTGGTGAAAAAAATAATACCATAAATCGATAGAGAGACAAATTCTAAGCAAAATTTGTTATATAAAGTTATTAATACAGGGTGTCTGCGTAACTTTGCACCATATGGGAAACTTTTTTAATATCAATTTTACGAAAAAAAGTCATTCTTTATAAAGTGCTCTGCATAGTCTAAAACCTAAGGTGCAATCATCAGATATCAAATTTTGTCAACAGTATACGAGGTATGTCAAAAAATATTAATTTCGCTCAAGAGCAAACTACCTTTATATTTCAAAATATCAAAAAATTTATTATGAAAAGTTATTTGTAATTAAAAACCATATTCAAATATGCAATAACAGCCATCTACGAGAAAAAAAATTTCTGAGATTTTCCTAAATTACTGATTCCGAACATCATTTTTATTTATTAGACCTGTAATAACTCTTTTATTAATAATTTTAGGAAAAAAAGGTATTCTTCGTAAAAATCTGTGCATGGTCTAAACCTCAAGATGCAACCATCAGTTATCCAAGTTTGTTAATTTTATACGAGGTGTATCAAATAATATGAATGTAGAAAGAATTCTTTCTATATTCTTTCTAAATTCATATTATTTGGCACACCTCGTATAAAATTAACAAACTTGGAAAACTGATGGTTTTATCTTGAGGTTTAGACCATGCACAGATTTTTATGAAGAATAAGTTTTTTTCCTAGAATTATTAATAAAAGAGTTATTACATGTCTAATAAATAAAAATGATGTTCGGAATCGGTAATTTAGGAAAATCTCAGAAATTTTTTTTTCACGTAGAAGGCTGTTATTGCATATTTAAATATGGTTTTTAATTACAAATAACTTTTCATAATAAAATTTTTTGATATTTTGCAGTATATAGGTAGTTTGCTCTTGAGCGAAACTAATATTTTTTGACATACCTCGTATACTGTTCACAAAATTTGATATCTGATGATTGCATCTTAAGTTTTAGACTATGGAGAGCACTTTATAAAGAATGACTTTTTTTCGTAAAATTGATATTAAAAAAGTCTCCCATATGGTGCAAAGTTACGCAGACACCCTGTATAAATCAATACTTTTTGAGTTATCAAAGATCAAAGATTTTATTTTTTCGTAAAAAATGCATGTTTTAAAGCAAAGCTGTTTTTCACGTATAACTCGAAAACTGTAAGCTTTTACAAAAAAGTTATTATTGTCAAAATTGAAGATAATAAAAATCTGAATACACTACTCACTAAAGAACTAAATTAATGTCAATTCAAAGTGAGTTATGGGTAATTGAATGTATATTTTTTCGACGAGTACTCAAATCTATGTATTCAAGCTTAAATAACGGGAAAACGATGCATTTTATAAAATATACCTGCTAAGCACTTGTCGGAGTATCTATCAAATGAGCTCCAGTAAAAGTTAATAGCATCACAATTAAGCAAGTTATGATGAAAATAAGAGAACCATTTAGAACTTTTTAGGAAAAAGTGAAAAATAAAACATACGCCATTTCCACAAAAATCAAAATTTATAATAACCGTTAGAATAATTTCTTTATTTTAGCATAAGTAATGATTTCAATAATTTTGACCAGTTTAGAATGCATATTTTTGAAAAAAAGTAATTTAAAAAAATCAGAATTTTTAAAATTATCGTAATTTTTATTTTATTTTGATAATAACTTCAAAAATACTCAATATACGTAAAAAGTGATATATGTATGACCAAATTTTAGTTTTTTCTGTATAAAATATTTTACCTTTTTACTATTTCTGTAGGGTAAAAAATAAGCGAGATAGAAACGTTTAAAGCTTAAATTTTGCTGCGAGAACCATATAAGCGGGGCCATTTAACCTTTTATTTTTAAAAAAGTAAGGGGTCTAAAAGATTAAATTCAACGTGGTTTAATAGCCATTAAAACTAACTTTCAAATGGTTTTTAGGCAAACCTGATATCGTAACAACTAACGGAATTATTAAAAAAAAACAATAACTGGTTTGGAAAAATTTCTAAAAGATAAGTTTTGAAAAATATTAGGTGCATAAATTTTAATGCTATCAACTTGTCCGGGGGCTCATTTGATAGAAGTACTTTGACAAATGTTTAATAAGGTTATGTTATAAAATGCATCACTTTCCCGTTATTTAAGCTTGAATACTTTCGGGTATACTCGCCGAAAAAAATATACATTCAGTTACCTATAACTCACTTTTAGTTAACATTAAAAGGTTTTTCCTGTAAGGAGTTTATTTCGTTTTCTATTAGATTTAATTTTGGTAATAATAACTTTTTTGTACAATCTTAATAGTTTTTTTATTTATGAAAAGAGTTATTTATGAAAAATCGATAAAAAACATGCATTTTTCTCACGGCACCTTTCTGTGGAATCACTAAAAATGCTACAAAGAAGTTTTAGAAATGGCTGATAATGAATTATCAAAAGAAATGGAGAGCCACTCAAGAGCAAATTGTGACTGTATAATTTCCTTTGAGAAACCGCCTATACAAACTAGGTAAGACGAGTGAAACATGGTGCAGAAAATGCGATTTGGAAGATGTGACTACCATAAACCTACTATGCTATTACAATGTGCCAAGTGATGAGAAGGGGGAATCCTCTAGTCAACTGAAATTTTAAAAAGAGATTCTAAAACTACCTTGCCTAAAATTAATTTACCGAAATCGAGTTTTGCTACCAATCTGGTAGTCAGTATTCAAGTAAAGAGCTAGTCGAGGTAAATAGAGAGGTTGGTAATCTAATGGAAATATAGTTTTCAAGATCTACGAGTAATTTTTTATGAAGTAGGATTGTAACCGAATTCTCCCATTTATTTGGAATGTTTTCATTAGGCCAATATAGATTAAAATCTGTTTAGATTTGTGACATCAAAAGTGGACCTACTGGTTTAATTGTCTCAATGACTAGGTGTACAACCATGCCGAAGACACATTGATGTGCGCGGTGTGTACTGCCGTGCTAGGCCCAAAGGCGGTAACTAACATTTGACAAAATGTTGGCAAAGTCGATTTCAAAATTGAGTGTTAAAATTTTGGCCCGTTAGGGATTTATGGATTAGCTAATAGTTTTTATGCATGGATATATGCCCCAGTTTATTAAGGGAACCATTAATTATATTTTAAAACAAAGTTTTATATAAAAAGAGGTAGATACCGCTAAAACGTTTTATCAAAACTTACTATAAAACTAAGCCTATTAGCGGTATGTGGTTTACAGTTGTGATTGATATGAAATAAAAAGCTTTTTGTCTATTACAGTTTATTAAATTGAAAGAATTAAAGTAGTATTAAATTTTATTATTTTGTTGAGCCACAATATGACAACAACAAATTGACAATATTTAGTTGTAGTTATATCTGTTTTCTTTCAAGAGTCAATAAATACATATTGGTTAATTAATATTAATGTTCAATTTGTGGTTCAATATAGACAATTTAATAGATAACCAAACAACATACCTTGTGTCTGGTACATATACAAAACCTATTTAGTATTACAATGGTTTTACCTCATTATTAACATTTTTTATAAATTCTTTTATAGTGCGTCTAATAATTTGGGCAGAACTGTACTTCGAAAAATACTACGAAAAAACAGAATCCGTTCAGATTGTTATAGATGTTTAAACATCTGGTTATGTTAAGCGTTTTAAAGAATTCTTCAACTCAACTGTGAATGTGATTGTAAACCGTATTTTTGACTTTCTCAGCTATTTTTATTTTGTTTCTTAGCGACAAAGGTTTGCTATTTTACGACAGGCCTGAGTTATTATAGAGGTTTAATATTTTTATGATGGCCGTCACCTACGCTAATATTATTATGCATTGTTATATTATTGGGTATTTCACAATATTATATTCGAGAAAATACCATTATTTACAGTAATCAGGGCAAATTTTAACATTTTATTAGTTGTATTGTACAAACTAGTTATATTATATGTTATGATTAAAATATGATGATGATGACATTGTCTTTTAGACCGAAAAATACCTAATTATGGGATACATAAGATTTTTAAAATATGCAAACAAATGTTTGGATCATTATCCAGGTACCTGACGCATATTTAGAAAATTTATAAAGGAATAAAACCAGTATTTTTGTATAAAACTTAGGTAAACGATTCTCATAAGATTAAGTAAAGATCTAGATTAAGATTTTCTAAAAAAACAAAATACCTATTTTAAGTCTCTTTTTCTAAAAATGTTTGTGGACAGCGTGTGGATATATTATTAAGTTTTTAAAATCCAAATAAAAAAAGACATATTTTTTAAATATGAAAATCTCTTACCGCCTAATTCAAGATATAAATCATCCACTTGGCGCAGATTCATATTGTTTAGGACAACATAATTTGGTTAGTTCTTGAAATATTATAAACAAAAATGAAAATACATTTCAATAGATATAATAATCTCGAAAATTGCTTACCATCCTCGCTAATTATTTCTTTTACTAACACAACTCTTTTAACTAACACAATAATTTAACCTTGTAAAGTTAGGCCGAATTTACTTTGTAATACTAAGGCGATTTGGCGGTTTCTAAATTCATTCTTGAAAGTAGATTAGCGGTAAGTGCAATATGCTAAGGTATATGGACGGCAACTGTAGCAGATACTGTCAAAACGCCATAGTATTTAACATTTGCCGCCAAATGGCTTAGTATTTTAACTGAAAAGTGTAGATACCGCTAACAAAATTGCAATTTTATTTAAAATGTAATGCTTCTACAACTCCAAAGACTTTATAAATATACACTAAATACCCTATTCTACCTAAAAATACAAAAATCTCATTTTCGATAAAAAATCAGTTCCCGCCTTTGGGCTTAGCACGGCAGTGTAGGTCGCGATTGCGCTCGCTACATCGATATCAAGACAAACCTTCATTTTCTAATGAGATCGCACATACCAAGGATGACAGAAGCATATAATTTGGACCACATATACTACACAGGCTCAAATTTAGATATGAGGCCATCTCAGATTTTTCCTTTTAGAAAAATGACGGGCATTCAAAATGGCGACTATACATAAAAATGTGACTAATAGCACGATAACTTGTGAATTAGACGTCCGATTTCAACCAAATTTGGTATATAGGGTGAGGCAGATAACTGGCTTATTAGAAATATCTCGAGAACTAAAGGCAACAAAATCATCAAAAGTGGAAAGAAGGCGTTTTGGAAACTGTTTGTAAACTAAACTAAAGTTTTGGATCTATTAAATAAAAATATTTTCAGCTCTTTGCAACTTCCGGTTATACCGGAAGTTGCTTATAACTTCGTTTTTTTTAAATGGGACACTCTGTAAATTTTTACGTTTTTGGATTCTCCTCAATATCTACTTTCTTAAAATATGAAGTTCTGAAATATTATACAGGGTATTTTAAAAGATATTTGCGTTTTTTTTATTAATTTCGTAGCAATATTCACACCCTGTAGAATTGTAATAGTTTGACATTAAAAACTCTGCTTACGTTCAAGTGATTTTTAATATAGTCTACTATTGCTAAGAATCATTAGTATAGCTAAGTTTGAAATTTTAATATACAGGGTTGGTCGAAACTCGGAATGAATATTTTCTGAGTTTTCTTAAATGAAACACCCTGTATTTTAGTATTGTACTGAAATGATATTTTATGGTACTTTTTTATTTTATAAGTATTCCCTATACCTAATTGCTTTAATTTGTGAGTTATTGGTGATTCAAGCTAAACATTAATTGCAAAAAAAATACGTAAAATTTTATTAGGTTGGCCGTGAAAAATTCAATCACAAATAATTTTCCAAAAATAAATACATATTAATCGAGACTGATCCTTAAAATTACCAATAATGGCTTATAGTCAAGGAAATGAAGCATTTTGGCCCGCAATTTATTCGTCCAGCATGGATTTATTTGAAATTTTCACAGAAGGTAGGGAATAGTCCTAGGATCATTTTCTATATCATGCCGCTGTACGCTAAAACCTCGGGGGTGGTTGCCGCCCCATCTCGGGGGCGGGAATTGTTAATTACATTTTAACATGCAAATCGATGTAAAAAGTAATTCTAAGAAAAAAACCTTTTTTAAGTTTTCTTCATAAAACTAATATTTTTCGAGTTATTCGCGCTTCAAAGTAACAGTTTTTCGATGAAAAAATCGACTCTTTTAGAAGGTTTTTTGAGCATACCTCCAAAAATATGCATTTAATCAAAAAAACTGTAGAAATCAAAATTGTATCTTTTGGTAACACAAACCAAATTTTTTCTGT
Source organism: Diabrotica virgifera virgifera (assembly GCF_917563875.1). Lineage (NCBI taxonomy): Eukaryota > Metazoa > Arthropoda > Insecta > Coleoptera > Chrysomelidae > Diabrotica > Diabrotica virgifera. Next base: position 165,472,913 of record NC_065444.1, on the reverse strand, counting down.
AATATCTTTAAGGCCAATGCAAACCGAGATACGGCATGTTAAAAGTTAGATTCTTTCGTCAAATGCATAATTTGAAATATTCAAAGTAAAATAACGGAAAAACTTTGCATTTTTCGGGGAAAACTTAAAAAAACTTTTTTCAAGTATACAGTTGGGCCTTTCAAAAAAAAATAATAAAAAGTTTCTAGCCTGAAAATTAAGCAACTTATGATCAAAAAAAGTCGATACCTGCTTTTCTCTATAAAAAAATCAGTGAAAACAACCCCCTAACTACCCTCCTAATTAAAAATTGGTCTTCACCTTTCTGTAATTTTTTTATATTTGTATTATAAGTTTAGAAAAATTAGAGATAAAAATAAATTTTTAGGAATTTCCCATTTTTCACCTTTTACTTGAAAATATCTCCGAAAATACTGTAGATACGAAAAAAATGATAAACTACTAAATTGTAGCTTTTTTACTAGCTAAAATTCTATTGTACATAGATTTTCATTACAGTGAAAACTTAGCGAGATATATCTGTTTAAAACCTCCATTTACGAGCAAACACCCCCTTATTCGAGCCATTTAAACCCACCCTAATTAAAAACTAAGGGATCTTTCGGAATTTAGTTTACACAGTCTTATAACTCTTCAAAAATCTTACAAATCATTTTTAAAAAAAATTTTTATCGCCAGAATGAAGGGGCTATGTTTATAAAACCAATTTTTTTTTCAAAAAAATCGGATAGTCCGCTTATGGATAATTTTCAATGTATGTATAATACCACAGAACCGGTTCGTATACTGGAAGATGACTAAAAAACTATTTGTATTTGTATTTGTACATATTTGTCAATTCGTATTTTTGTGTAAATAAATGTTTTTGTAATTCTTTAATTCTACTTTTTTTTCTGTACAGATCTATTAAAATATCTACTTATAAAAACTGAAATGTTATTAAGGGTGGTTTTTAAGGGTTGAAATATTATGATTAGTATATCCTAAAGTATAAAACAATCATTATTTAACTAATCAAAACCAAATTTTACCCATATTAAAGTTTACAATGTTTTTATATAACTTTTGAAAATAAGGGGTAGATTGCACCCCTAAAAATAATCAACGCCCTTAAGCATGATATAGAATATGAAGTACAGATAATCCTAATCCCAAATTTTTATGTAAATCGATGCAAGCCGAAATTATTCTTTTAAGATAAGTAAATTTTTTATATATAGCTCCAGCAAGGTGGGTTTTAAGGGTTGAAATATTATGATAGTATATCTTCACGCATAAAACAGTCATTATGTAACTAATAAGAACCAAATGTTGACAGTATTGAAGTTTAAAATGTTATTTTATAATTTTTTACAATTAGGGGTAGTTTTAACCCTTAAAAAACCAAAAGCGTACAACGGCTCAATATAGAAAATGAACTAGAGGGTGTAATGAGCCTTATCCCAAATTTTTGTACAAATCGATGCTGGACGAAAAAATTGCGAGGTTTTGCCATTTTTTCAGCTTCATTTCCTCGACTATTAGCTATCTACCTACGTAGATACGTAATACCTACGTAGTTAAGATTGTTGGTGCGATTAACAATTAAGCACAAATTAAAGCAGTTAGGTATAGGGAATGCTTAAGAAAAAAAAGTACAATAAAATATCATTTCATTACAATACTAAAATACAGGGTATTCCATTTAAGAAAATTCAGAAAATACTCATTCCGAGTTTCGACCAACCCTGTATACTAAAATTAAAAATTTGGCTATACTAATGATTCTTAACAATAGTAGACTATATTACAAATCATTTGAACGTAAGTAGAGTTTTAGGTGTCAAACTACTACAATTCTACATGGTGTGAATATTGCTACAAAATTAATAAAATAAACGTAATTATCTTTTAAAATACCCTGTATAACATTACAAAACCTCATATTTTAAGAAAGAAGACATCGAATAGAATCCAAAAATGTAAAAATATACAGGGTGTCCTATTTAAAAAAAAACGAAGTTATAAGCAACTTCCGGTGTAACCGGAAGTAGCAAATAGATGAAAATATTTTCATTCAATAGATGACTCTTCAAAACCCCTTAATTTAAATTTTCATGATTCTGTTGCCTTTAGTTCTCGAGATATTTCTAATAGGCCCTTTATTTGCCTCACCCTGTATAGATTCCTTTTTTGATGTATAAGATCGAGGTCTTGAACCAGATGAATCACTTTACCAAAAGTTGTAGTTTTCCTGGTTTTAATGTAAAAATATGTTTTTTTCTTCAATTCTTTCACCCTGTATATATTAATTGTTCAAAAAGTTCATACCGCCATTGAAAAGGCCGTAAATATATTTTTTAGGAAATATTTTGAACTTTTTAGTTGTGGTAATTACCATTTAATAAATGCATAACGTATCTTCATATGTAGGTACCTATGTGTGGCAGATTCGTGCAAATATTGAGAATTATTGTACATTTAATGGTAGAAGCATATAATTTGGACCACATATACCATACATATCAAAGTTCAAATTTAGATATAAGGCCATCTCAGATTTTGCTTTTTACAAAAATGAAAAACTTTTGAACGAAAAGTCCGATTTCAGCCAAATTTGGTATCAAGGTTCTTTTTTTGATGAATAAGATCGAGGTCTTAAACCGGAAGAATCGGTTTAGCAAAAGTTGTGTTTTTACTGTTTTTTATGTAAAAATATATTCTTTTTTTTTTCAATTCTTTCACCGTGTATATATTAATTTTTCAAACAGGTAATACCGCCATTGAAAAGGGCTTAATTTTTTTTATAAAATATTTTGAACTTTTTAGTTATGTTAATTACAATTTAATAAATGCATAACGTATCTTCACATGTACCTATGTGTTGCAGATTCGTGCAAATATTATAAGAATTATTGTGCATTTAATGTTAGAAGCATATAGTTTGAACCACATATACTACACATATCAACGTTAAAATTAAGATATAATTCCATCTCATATTTTGCCTTTTACAAAAATGGCGGGCACTCAAAATGACGACTATACATATGTGACTAATAGCACGATTACTTTTGAACCAAAAGTTCGATTTCAGCCAAATTTGGCATCAAGGTTCTTTTTTTGATGGATAAGATCGAGGTCTTGAACCGGAAGAATCTATTTATCAGAAGTTGTGTTTTTACTGTTTTTAATATAAAAATATTTTTTTTTCAATTCATTTACCCTCCTATATAGTAATTTTTGAAAAAAGTAATGCCGCTGTTGAAAAGCGTATTGTAACAAAACGATCCCTTCTACGCCGTCTATGTAGGGAACGCGTCGGTAAGACGCGTACCATAGGATAAGACTTTCCGGGAACCAACGGTTTTTAGGTAGCACAATGCATCGATGGAAACGGATGTATTTACCTGAGAAAGATACAAAAGACCTTTCTCAGTTTGCTGTTTTTATTTTAGTTAGTTAGCATTGAGATCTTGTAACGTATAGACGAAAATACACCTTTTGTTCGATTATCGTGATTTTCTTATAATCAACCCTACAACCTGAGATCATTACCCTAAGTATCTTCACATTGTCGCCCAACTCGTGGCTTGGGGATTTCGCGATAAATCGTATATTTCGGTAGTTTGAATGAAAAAGCGTGCTTCAGCATATTTGGACACTCTTTCGCGTGAAAAGTGAGTTTCGATAACTTAATCGGACTATTTTCACTGTTATAACCTCGCTAACTCCAGTTAAAATAATATTAAGTGCTTCGCTGGTTAAATAAATAATCAAGTGGACTTTTGTTTGTTAATAAATAACAAAGTGATTCGTTTTAGTTATTCAGACACTTCTGTGTATTTTTATTATGTATTAAACGATTGATTGCTTTCGGTTACGTGTAAAAACCTTGTGTTTTGTGAAACTCGGAAGTGAATTAGTGCTAGAGCTGTTCCAAGAATTGTACAGGTGGTATGCAGAAAGCTGTTGGAGGTATCCCTTATCCAAGCGTGGACACAGGAGAGCTATTTACTGGCAAGTACATTCCAATTTTGCATGACCAATCATTTTTACAATTTGCGTTCCACGCAAAACATTGAACATTCGAGTACCATAAAAATTATTTCTAAGTCGGACTCTATTTCAAATAGATCGGTGGCAACAAACATTAACGACATGGCTCAAAACGTAGTATTGACAAACGAACAATTTAAAGAGCTGTTATCGAAATTAGCGGTACAGAGTGCTCCCGTTTCGCCGGCGTCGGTTCAAAGTGGCAACCTATCGAAATGCCATTCGCGTTTTGATGGACACAAAGACACCGACGTTAATGCTTTCATCAGCGCTGTCGAAATTTATAAAGATTGCGCATTAGTGTCGGACGAGAATGCTTTTCGGGGAATCGGTATGCTTTTCGATAATTTCGCGGCAAAATGGTATCAAGGCGTCAAAGACACTATTAAGACATGGGAGGAACTTCTTAGTCTGCTTAGAGTTACGTTCGGTCCTAAAAAACCTGCTTATCGCGTGTACCGCGAGTTATTTGCCGAGGAGCAAAACGAAAAAACAACAGTAGATGTCTTTGTTTGTCGTTGTAGGGCGGTTCTGGCACAACTAGACCCAGGCAGCCTTACAGAAGAGATCCAGTTGGATATGGTGTACGGACTATTAAACAAGGGGATTCGAGAGAAGATTTCGAGGGATTCCGTTTCCACTTTTACCGCGCTGCTTACGGCGGCACGAAAGGTCGAAGATGTGTTTGAGAAACCTTGTTCTGACGATAACAAAACTCCAAACAATCGACAAACTTACGAAAAACGTCCGCGATGTGGATTTTGTCGCGTTCCGGGTCATTCTAAGGACGAGTGTCGAAAGTTACGTGATAAACAATCTAAAGACACACCGACAATTCCGAAAGAAACCGCGAGTTCTTCGCGTACGATTAGTGCTACCGTCGGAGCATCCACTTCGAACTCGTCGCGAAATAGTGTAAACAACCCGTTATCATGTTACGGATGCGGGAAACCGGGTTTTATCAGAGCCAACTGCCCAGTTTGTAGTCATACAGTAACATCTTCGCTAGATTTCTCTTCCTTAGACACGTTTATTTCACCTCAACCCAGACCTGTTCTACGTATTAATATATTAGGTCATGAGGGCCAAGGGTTAATAGATACAGGTGCTAAACAAAGTATAGCTGGTACAACGTTGTACAACCTTTTAGAAAACAAAGGACAAAGTTTTAAGCCCGAGCAAATTTCTGTAAAATTCGCTGATGGTGTTGGGAGAACAGAACTAGTGTTGACAACTTTAGTCGATGTACACATAAGAGGTAAAACGGTGCCTACAAAGTTTATAATTTTTCCTGATGCACCTAATAAAACTCTGCTAGGTATCGATTTTTTGATAAATGCACAAATCGCTCTAGATTTTCACAATAAAGAATGGTATTTTGCAAATGACAGCACACGACAGCAGTTGCTTTTTGAAGATACAGGTACAGAATGTATTGAAATTCATTTTTGTGAAAACTTGAGACCAGATGAAGGAACGATGCTAGCGGATTATGAACGCAATCGACTGGATGAATTTTTAGAAGGTAGGAAGGATACTTTCAGAATGGGGGGAGAGCCTACAGCCTACGCTGAGCATCGCATTAACACAGGAAATAATGCACCCATCGCACTGCCACCATATCGGATGTCACCTGCAAAGAGAGAGGTATTGAAAACCGAGCTAGATAAACTCCTGGAGGAGGGCATCATCGAAGAATGCGAAAGTGCGTGGGCCGCGCCGGTAGTATTAGTACCGAAAAAGGATGGCGGTACGAGACTTTGCGTTGACTATCAACGTTTAAACGCCGTAACTACTAGTGACTCGTATCCGTTACCGCGTATGGACGATTTACTACACGCCGCGAAACGAACATTTTACATGTCTACGATAGACTTACGATCGGGGTATCATCAAGTCAACGTCGCGGAAGCGGACCGTGATAAGACTGCGTTTGTGTCACCGTTCGGGACTTTCCGATACTTACGGATGCCTTTTGGTCTCAAGGGAGCCCCAATGACTTTTCAAAGACTCATGGACCGTTTTCGTCGTGGTCTTAGTAACGTAGTGGTTTTAGGTTATTTAGACGATATCATCGTACTATCCAGCTCTTTTGATGAACATTTAAACGATCTAAAGTTAGTGTTCGATAGACTAGACCAATTTAACCTTCGGGCAAATCGGAAAAAGTGCGTGTTTGCTCGCGAAAAAGTAAAATACTTGGGACATTTGATCACTCAGCAAGGAATTTCGGTCGATCCGGATAAAACCGCTGCTATATCGGAACGGTTACCGCCGAGAAACGTTAAGGAAGTGCAATCTTTCCTTCAGACGGCTAGTTGGTTCCGCCGGTTTATAAATAATTTTGCGGACATATCCAGACCCTTGAGTGACTTAACCAGGAAAAATAAGCCATGGAAGTGGACGGAACTGGAACAGAACTCATTCGAAACACTTAAGAAGTTACTGATTACCGCTCCAATTTTACGGCAAGCAGATGAAAACCAACCGTATATCATTCGTACTGATGCCAGTGGTTACGCGTTAGGAGCAGTGTTGCTACAAGGAGATATCGATGACGAGCATCCCGTGGAATACGCTAGCAGACTTCTTACCGCTGCCGAGCGCAACTATTCTACTTCGGAAAGAGAAGCTTTAGCTGTTGTATGGGCCTTAGAAAAGTTCAGAGGTTATATTGAAGGTACGAAGATAACGCTGCAGACTGATCACCAACCCTTAAGGTGGCTGCTAAGCCTGAAAGCTCCCACAGGAAGGTTGGCAAGATGGTCACTATTGGTCCAAGGTTATAACTTAACCATCGATTATCTGCCAGGTAAACGTAACATGGTAGCCGATACACTTTCCAGACCGCCATGTGAACACAATGATGTACTGTCTTGCGAGATATGTGAAGTGCAAATTGACTTGCCTCATCGATCGGCATATGAGACCAGGGTGGAACAATTGAAAGACCCAGATGTCGCCAAAATAATTCAATCATTCGAAGACCCAAATTCGAATGAATATGTAAAATGGACAGATCGTGGATACTTGCTTACACAAGGAGTACTCTACCGTTATTCATCGGAAGAAGACGAAGAAGAGGCTCAGTTAGTAGTACCCACACACGAGCGTGAAGCCATTATGAGAGAATATCATGATGCACCGACGGCTGGTCATTATGGTATCGAACGTACGTTGAGAAGAATTGCTCAAAAATTCTTTTTTCCAGGCATGCGTCGTTTTATTGCTGAATACATTGATAAATGCCAAGATTGTCAAAGATATAAGGCCTCTAATCAGAAACCAGGTGGACTATTACAAACCCCTGTGTATGCGCAACGCTTCGAGACACTTGCCATCGACTTATTTGGACCGTTACCTGAAGGATCGAAAGGTGAACGTTGGATTCTCATAGTTGAAGACTCCTGTACTAAGTGGGTGGAGTTATTTGCCTTAACTCAAGCAACTGCACAAGAATGCGCTATGAAGCTTATTGACGAGGTATTCTTACGATTTGGCCTACCGAGAAGGATTATCAGTGATAATGGTGTGCAATTCGTGTCTGACGTGATGCAACAAGTTTGCTATGTGTTGCAAATCAAAGAGACCTTTACTCCACTCTATCACCCTTCTGCTAATATGGTAGAGCGCAAGAATAGAGATTTGAAGCCGAGACTTGCTATGCTTGTAGGAACGGAGCATAACATTTGGCCTGAGAAGTTGCCAATGGTTAGATTTGCCATGAACTCAGTATGGAGCGAGTCTACAGGACAAACCGCTGCTTACTTAACTTTTGGACGTGAGCTGCGAACTCTAGACCAAGTTAATCGAGATATTCGCCAAGTTGTAGAAACTGAGAATTTTATACCTCAAATATCTCCATACTTAAAACGCATGACTGAAACATGGCATGAATCGAAGATTAAGCATGACAACGCCCAAGATAGGCAAAAGAAATATGCTGATCGACGCCTGAAGGAACCCAGTCCATTCAAAGAGGGAGATTTAGTGTGGGCCAATACAACTGCTCCTAGTAATAGGTCGAAAGGACAGACGGCTAAATTCTACCCGAAGAGAGATGGACCCTATAGGATCAAGCGAGTGGTATCGCCTGTAAGTTATGAGCTTTGTGGAGTGGACACCCCTACTGCCCTCGGTGTGTTCCACGTATCGGCGCTTACACCTGCGAAGCTCAATGACTCTGAAGTTCCAACCCCTGTAGTGCCAAAACGAAGACGAGGACGTCCCAGAAAGAAAACTACATCTTCTGCTGGCCTCTCCTCTAACGATATCGATGCCAGGGGGGGAGACTGTAACAAAACGATCCCTTCTACGCCGTCTATGTAGGGAACGCGTCGGTAAGACGCGTACCATAGGATAAGACTTTCCGGGAACCAACGGTTTTTAGGTAGCACAATGCATCGATGGAAACGGATGTATTTACCTGAGAAAGATACAAAAGACCTTTCTCAGTTTGCTGTTTTTATTTTAGTTAGTTAGCATTGAGATCTTGTAACGTATAGACGAAAATACACCTTTTGTTCGATTATCGTGATTTTCTTATAATCAACCCTACAACCTGAGATCATTACCCTAACTAATCTTCACAGTATAACAATATTTTTAGGAAATATTTTGAACTTTTTAGTTATGTTAATTACCATTTAATAAATGTATAACGAATTTTCACATGTATCTATGTGCGGCAGATTAATTTTGAATGCCCGCCATTTTTATAAAAGACCAAATCTGAGATGGCCTCATATCTAAATTTGGTTCTTTGTATGTATGTGTGGTGTGTGTGGTGCAAATCATATGCTTCTACCATTAAATTCTCAATAATTATTTTATTATTTGCTCGAATCTGCCGCACATAGGTTCATAGGTACAGCCGGTTCCTAAAAAAACTGATACGACTCTTAGTAAGATTTGATCATGTTGAGCAGTGTATTTGATTGATCTGACATTATATTTATTATGACAGACAAATAATAAAATAAACAAACAACAAACAACTGATTCATGAAAAAACTAATAAGTATTTTAGAAAAATTTAAACGCAGGATGAAAGATTACATTATTACCGGGGGCGGAAAGCCCCTTAGAATAAACAAGCAGTTTCTATTGAATGAAATATTTGAAATTAAATATCACACTTTTTTTATTTTCAGCCCTGTAACTTATTAAAATAAATATTATAGAAGTTTTCAGGGACTTTCAGCCCTCGGTAATAATGTAGTCTTTCATTCTGAGTTTAAATTTTTCAAAAATATTTATTAGTTTTCTCAGGATTCGAAAAAAAATGAATACAATTAAAATACATTGAGAATTTTGACATGCGTCACAATTTTGCATTAATTCAATGTAAAATTCTAAACTGTTGAAATCCAGCTTCCCTAATTATTTGACATCAAAAGACATTAGAAATTATTTGTAGAGGATTGAAATCTGTATTGAAAACAACTGTTAAAATTGGTCTACGTAATTAAACATATTCCAAAATTTTGTAAAAATGTAATACATTTCAGTTTTCAGCCCAAACTTAGGCCACACACAATGCAATAATGTTCACATTTTTGAACTGTCAATATTTTTATTTTATCATCTATTGTTTAAAAACAATACAGTTGGTAAGATACCCTCAGTTGCGAAGAAAGTATTAATAATAAAGATTAATAATAAAGTCTAATAACCGTGGAACAGAATAAGCTATCTGACAAATTTTAAGATTTGGCAGTGACATTGACAGTATGTAAATATTAAGTATTTATCCTTCAAAATACACTGCTCAATTTTCTACAAAATACGCGTCAAGAGTCTTATCAGTTTTTTTTGGAACCAGGTGTACATGTGAAGAAACGTTATGCATTTATTAATTGGTAATTAAAATAACTAAAGAGTTTAAAATATTTCCTAAAAAATATTTTTACGCTCTTTTCAACGCCGGTATTACCTTTTTGAAAAATTACTATATATACAGGGTGAAAGAATTAAAAAAAAACAACATATTTTTACAAAAAAAAATCAGGAAAAACACAACTTCTGCTGAACCCATTCTTCCGGTTCAATACCACAATCTTATACATAGAAAAAAGAACCTATATACCAAATTTGGTTGAAAGCGGACTTTTCGTTCAAAAGTTATCGTGCTATTAGTCATATATGTATAATCGTAATTTTGAATGCCCGCCATTTTTGAAAAAGGTAAAATCTGAGATGGCCTCAAATCTAAATTTGAAGTTTTATGTATGTAGTATATGTGGTCCAAATTATATGCTTCTATCATTAAATGTACAATAATTCTTATATTATTTGCACGAATCTGCCGCACGTAGATACATGTGAAGACACGTTATGCATTTATCAAATGGTAATTAATGTCCGACTGGTATATTATCCGACAAATAATGACATGATTTCGAAGTCAGTTAAGTATGATATAATTCCCTAGAGCGTTATTTTGAAATATAACGCCCTAGGGCATTAAATTTAAATAATTCGTTAAATATTGTCAAATTGACAAATAACAACCTAAGTAAGACTATGGTTACCACAATTACGTTACGATTATTGCTGGTAAATGTACTTATTTGAAAACTAATTAATTCAAAATTCATTAAAATTTTTTCGTATAAAGAATAATTTAGTCGGACATTTAAACACAAAATGTAAAGACATATAAAAGACAAAATCTGAGATGGCCTAATATCTAAATTTGAACCTTTGTATGTGTAGTATATGTGGTCCAAATTATATGCTTCTATCATTAAATGCACAATTCTTATTATATTTGCACGAATCTGCCGCACTATCATAAGTATTTAAAATATAGTTTGATGTGTCCTCCAAAATTAATTTTTACCAAGTTTCGGTTTACTCCGGGTATTGTTTGAAAAATTTCGTGTGTAATCCTGGATTCGATTGGGTATAATATTCGAAAATGCACACGCTATTGCCAATCATTGCTGTTATCGAATAAAAGACACATTTTTCAAAGAGCGAGAATGTTGGTACGTGATAATTCATGCTGAGTCTCTGGCACGACGTAGCGGTATGTCAATTTGATTAGATTAACGTTGATTATGTTCACGAATGTGTATACAAAGAGCGTGAGAAGCAATGTTACAAAATATTAACTAACGGAATTTACGGTTCGTGAATTTAGGCGTAATCGCTAGACAAATTCTGCACATTACAGAAGCATAAGGGAGGTTAAATTAATATTATCTATGGGTATGATACTAATACCTGATAAATCATATACGCATGTGTTTAATTCAACTGTAAAATTGGCAACACTAAACTTAGAATGATTAGCACCGTAATTTATAGCCCGTGAAAAGAAAAAAAAAACATGATTTATATTTTATTAGCATTAAGATGTACATAATGGAAACAACAATTAGAGCAGCTAATTAGAGCTAATTAGAGCAACAACTAGAGCAGCCTTCTTCTCTTAGGAATATCCGGCATTTTGTCTAAATGACCAACCAGTTTAGTTTTTGTGATTTTACAAATCTAACAATGTCTGCGCGCCGCATAAATTCATCTAGCTCGTGGTTCAGTTCTATTCTCTAAGTACATCAGAACAATGGATTGGTCCAAATATCGTTCTTTCAATATTTGGACTCACTTTGGAGTTTGGCTCGAAGACAAAGACTATAGTCCACCTAGAGCCCACGTGCTTCTTGATATCATATGCTCATCTCATTTAGAGCCTTCCTCTGCTTCGTTTATATTCCCACGGTCTCCAATTTATAACAATTTTGTTCTGTCGGTCTTATTTTTGTCTTATACTAAGGTTGTTCAATAAGTTTTGTGGTTCAAACTTTATTATTCAGTGTAGTCTCCCTGAACATCAATATACTTGTTCCAACGAGATTCCAATTTACAGATTCCATGACTGAAGTGATAATCGCGAAGGCTTGCATAATACTCTTTCAAAACTGTTATGATTTTTTTGAAGAAAAACGCGTCGCACGCAAGAATTTTTTAGGTACTAAAACCAGTGACTCTTTAAAGCATCATGAGGCCCTAGGCGGCCATAAGAAGTAGGCCCCTTTATAGCGACCATTTGCTTAAAACAAATTTACAGATATTTATGTTGTTTTGGGAAGTAGTTACTCCAAAAATAAATTACGACAATGTAAAAAAATCATTTTTCTTTTTATTTACATTTTGCAACAATTTCTCATTAATAGTCCATAGCTAATATTATGCCAAAAAAAATGGATATTGTGTCGATATGTGATTTTGCCCTGGGTATAAGTGCCACCCCTTCGGAGTGAAAAAACATACATTCAAATTAAGTGCGGAAATGGATAAACTGATTAATTAAGTATAAGTAACTTTTGTTCAATCGAGTTTTTTCACAAAATCAATACTTTTTGAGTTATTTGCGGGTGAATATGTTCACTTTTCAACAAAAAAAAAGAAAACACGTTTTTAGAAGGTTTTTCGCAAATAACTCCAAAATTAAGTATCTTTCCAAAAAAATATTCTTAGAAAAAATATAGCGTATACAAAATTTAAAAAAATGGTGTATGTATTTAGTATAATATAAGTATAATATAGACCCAGTATAAGCAGAACTTGAGCTAATGAAAAGTAGATTCTTATTCGACAAATTTGAAATCAATTATTTCAACGTAAATAACCAAAAAATGAATCACTTTTTGGTGAAAAATCATCACAACTTTTTTAAAGTGTTAAAAAAGTTTTATTTTTGTTTTTTTTTAAACAAGTTTAAAGCAAGTCTTTTAAGTAAAGCTTAAAATAATGTTGATTCCTTTTTTTGGCAAAATCTTGAAAATTTATGAAAATCTTGAAAAATCTTGTAAGTATATTATTTATATGATCTGTAAGTTTCACCGGTTCACAGTGTTTATATTTCAAAATATTGGGATTTAAAGAAAAACAAATTTTTTGAAATTTTGAAAAATGTCTTTTTTCACAAAATAACTTAAAAATTATTAGTGGTACCAAAAATCTTAAAGAGTAAAAAAATGTCGGTTTTGCTCTTCTGAATATGTATTTCAGATTTTTGCTTTTTTGGAAGATAAAAATTGGTTAATATGACTGTTCAAAATTTGCATACCTACCCTGGATAGAGAATTTTTCATTTATTAAAAATTAATAAATGAAAATAGTTTCTATCCTTGTGGGATCGGTACTCACCGGAGGGACCGCAGACTTTCGGATACAATTAGCGTCGCTTTGCAAAAACAATGACTACTTTGCTAAGTAACAAGACAATTACTCAACACACACACACACACACACACACACACACACACACACACACACACACACACACACACACACACACACACACACACACACACACTACCCATTACACTAGGTACCTGATTGGAAAAATCCACTGTACCATGTCAATGGCCATTAGTTGTCGAGCCATTAAATCAAATAAAAAAATTGAATACACTCGTGATTAGTGACTTGTTCAAGCCCTTTCTACTACAGCCCTTTTATAAATAAGCACATTATACTGATAAAACTCACAGAGCATATAAACAATACATAAATACAGTAGCTTGTGAAGCAGTAAGGATTAATTTCATTTGAGATGCTAATTAGGGGGTTATTTTCACCAGTTTTTTTTACCCAAAAAATGGGATCAACTTTATTCTGAGCGTATCTTGCTTACTTTTTATGCTACAAATTTTTTCAAAAAACAAGAATAATCATTTTTTAAACATTTAAACAAGTTATGATGAGTTTTCCATGAAAAGTGCTTCATTTTTTGATTATTTCACGTTGAAATATTCAATTTGAAATTTGACGAATAAGAACCTACTCTTCATTAGCTACAACTCTGCTTCTACTGGCTCTACAGACTGCACACATACACCATTTTTTTCAATTTTTTAAAAGCTATATTTTTGATACCTTTGAAATGTGGAGCTGGAGAAGAATGTTTTGGATCTCATGGATGGAACACAGAACAAATCACTCAATCCTCCAAGATCTTAATATTCAGACTCGACTTTCCTCTATTTGCGTCTCCACCGTCTTAAAATTTTTCGGCCATATGGCAAGAAGTGATGATAATCTTGAGACACTTATAATTTCGGGAAACGTTGAAGGGCGCAGAAGTAGAGGTCGCTCACCTACTCGATGGGCGGATCGAGTACAGAATAGAAAAACATTCTCTGAATCCATGAGGGAAGCTCAGGACAGAAGCCGATGGAAAGAGATAGTTGCTCGTATTATAGGGAAACACGACACTCAGAAATGAGGAAACGACTGACGAGGAGGAGGATATTTTTGATAAGAATATTTTTTTGATAAAATACTTAATTTTTGTGTTTTTTGCGAGAAACCGTCTAAAACGTGTTATTTTTTGTTGAAAAATGAATATGTTCACTTGCAAATAACTTGAAATGTATTGACTTGATGAAAAAACTCTATTGAACAAAAATTGCTTAGAATTAGTAAATTTATCCACTTCCGGACGTATTTTGACAGTATATTTTTTTACCCCCGAGAAGGGATGGACTCAACCCAGAAACTAGAGCAGAAACACAGATTGGCACAATATCACTTTTTTCTTTGACATGTTAGCTATGCTAACATTATTACTTATTACCAAATTTCATGTCAATCCAAGCTCTTGTTTCAAATCCAAAGGTTCTTTAAAATCCGGAAGTTTTGCAATATTTTACCGTGAGTGAATGGACTATAAGGCCCATCGGTGGGTAGAAATTGAAAAAAAAAGTACCATACGAAAATAATTACCAGCTTCTAAGCAAAATTCGCTTGTAAAATTGATTACCAAATTGAGGGAATGATTAGAACATGGAATATAAAAATGCCTTTGAAAGAACTGCTTAATTTGTCTTGAAGTTGGTTGTATTTTCCTGATATTTGACAGAAGACAAAGCAAAAAACCGAAATTGATTAGAAATCATAAATTACCCATTCCTTTTTTTTTGTCTCAGTTAACCCTATTTGATTTTTTTTAATTTTAATTTTTTTTTTTAAATTGCTTCTTAAATAATTCAATATTAATTAATGCATTTGTGTGGGATGCGGGCCCCATCAAGTGCCCGGGCCTTAGGCGTCCGCCTAGTCCGCCTAATGGTTAATCCGTCACTGACTAAAACAGATGGAAGCCACTAGGAGCCAAATCTGCTGAATACGCTGGATGCCCCAACAATTCGAACTTTAGTTCATGGATTTTAGCCATTGTTAAAATGCTCATATGACACGGTGTATTATCCTGAAGAAAAAATATTTCTTTCTTCTGCAAACCAGGTCTTTTTTCACGAATTCTTTTCTTCATCTGGTCTTAAACGTTACAATAATATTCAGAATTTATTGCTTTGCCAGTTTGCAAGAAACGCACAAACAAAATTCCTCTCGCATCCCAAAAAACTGATACTAACAACTTCTTAGCGTATTTGTAGACGCGAACTCGTTTCGGAACCGAAGAACCACGTTCACACCACTCTTTAGCCTCTTGTTTTGATTCAAGACCATGGTGATAGACCCAAGTGTCATCCATAGTGATGAATCGATGAACAAAATCTAATTTATCCTTTCGAAAGCGCTCTAAATGCTGCTGATAAAGTCGCATTCGAATGTGTTTTTTTTTCGATATTAGCGAATGCGTCACCCTTTGTGAACACAGCTTTCTGAAACCCAATACTTCAGTCACAATATTGCTTACACTGACCAATGAGATGTCTATGGCTTCTCCTAATTCTCTTTTAGTCACTCGACGATTTTCCAATACCATGTACTGTATTTTCTCTACGATTTCTGGGGTTGTTGCTTTTTTTTGATATCCTTGACGTGGATCGTCTTCTAGACTTGTAGAGTTGTACGACCACGTTTAAATTCAGCAACTCATCTTTGTGCTAAACTAATTGAAGGGGAAGAGTCTGTGTGCACTTTCAACATTCGCTCATAAATTTCATTTGCTTTTTAACCTTCCAAAAATAAAAATTCAATCACTGCACGATACTTTGATTATTTCGTATTTACATCGTAATCAAATTCTGCATAGAGTCGTGAATTTGCCGATTTACTTCGACGAAAATTGTCCCCGGAAAATGCGGGTTTTTCCAGCAAAATCTTTAATTTTTAACAAAAATTGTAGATAAGTAATTTTTTATCAATATTTAAATAACTTGGTAACATAAAAGCTCCTCTCGTATAGATTATAATTCCAGAAGCCGATTGAAATTGAATGAACAGTTTAGCAACAATTCAATTGTAAATTAAAAAGTTACGGTCGCTATATTAACCACAATAATTATGATACATAATAATAACTATCATTTTTGTATAAAAAGACACTGTATCTATCTAATATACTTTACGGAATTGAAATTGGACTATTTAAGCGGCCTCAGGAATACTTTAAAATTATAAACAATTTTTTTGGCTTATAAACAAATAGACTAACTCAGGAAATATTAAATTAAATTAAATCGTGAAAACGGTATTGGAAGAAAAGAGGCAGGACGCTTCATTTGAAATAAAAAACGTTTAATTGTGATGAGTGGTTCCTGAGATACGGAGATATGGGGGTGGTTGCCACCCCATCCCGGGGGTGGAAATTTTTATTATATTTTGTTGGCAAGAGTTGGTAAAAACATTCATTCTAAGCAAAAAACTTTCTATACATTTTTTTGATAAAATTAATAGTTTTCGATTTATTCGCTATCGAAAATGTTAGTTTTATATCGATGAAATCAATGTTTTTAAACAGCTAATAACTCAAAAGGTTTTCGTTTTATCAAAACAACTTTACATAACAAAAATATACCTTCTGAAACAATAAACAAAGCCTTCTTTTTTTAATTTTTCTTAAGATCAATAGTAATCGAGCTATACTTTATTATATGTTGTCTCTTCTTCGCCAAATGCTAAAAATATTGTAGCTTCAAAGTCAAAAAACGGGAATGCATTTTTCGAGGACTACTTGTTGAAACTAATTTAAATGATTTAACCTTCTGCAACTAACATAGGTTTTCTGAACATTAAAGCTATCATCGGGTCTCAGAGACCAACATAAAAAAATGTTTCCATTGTCAGACTTTCAATCGTAGGATTGTGTTTACTCCCTGAAGGAGTAAAACTAAACATAAGTGATACCTATTATTATAAATTATTAAACCTCTTTAACATTAGCAAAGTACCTAAGAAAATAAAACAATCACATAACATCTGATTTGTCAAAAACAACTTCAGTATTTCCATTGCCGTTTTCTTGTACCTAGGTTCACATTTCACTCCTGGCAATGGGCATGGGTTACTAAATTATCAGCATTTGTTTGCACGGTCTTTCGTTAATCTAAATATTTTTTTCATCGAGTAGATCATGGGTAAAACATGGGTCCAACATGAGTCTCTGAGACAAGATTTGCCGATAATTGCATAATTATTTGACACTGAAGACTCAAACTCCAACACTATATACAGGCATCTAAATCAGGCACCTACTGATGGCGGTGAAGATTCATAATGAACGATTTGGATATAATCGTAAAAACTCTAACTGGTCGGTCTCACATACCCAATGTTTATTACGGAAGGTTAAAAATATGTATCCCCGGAAATAAAAAAAAATCTCTAGCTAAAAAAATTAAGTGACTTATAATGAAAATAATATCAGTCCCTATTTTTTTCAGCAAAAAAGTGATCGTAAACAACCTCCTAATCACCACCCTAACTAACTAAGATTTGTCATTGACCTGATTTGATTTTCTTTATTTATGTATTGATGTATTGAGTTAATAGGTACTAGAAGTTTGATCGCCTTAGAATGATTAGTTTTTAAAAAAATGGAGTTAAAAGCGACTAACGTGTTTTTGTAGTTTGGTAAAAAAATGTCCTTTTCTTCAAAATAAAAAGATTAGCATCAGAGATACGGAAAAATGTTTAACTATAAAATTGTAGCTTATTCAATTCCCAAGAACTTGGTTTGCAAAAATTTTTTTACAGCAAAAATTGAGTAAGCTATTGACAATTAAAACTTAAAATATGCAAAAACCACCTTTACCAACCCTTTCAATTCCACCTCTTTTTGTGACTGAGAACTTTAAAAGGATTTAATATTAATAGCCTTACAGACCTTGTAAAAACCTACAAAATTATTTTTTTACTAACATTCTAAGATAAAAAATAAAAAGTTACGGATAAAAAATCAAAATATTTTCTCGAAAAGAAAAAAGGAGAAATCCAATTGGAAGCATAATAATGTAAGTTAGCGGTGTTTTTAGTCATTGGTCTTATTTATTCTTCTTTATGTATGTACTATTAATAGATTCTAGAAGTTTAAGTGGCTTGGAGTGCTTAGTTTCTAAAAAACTGAAGTTTAAAGCGAATAACGAATGTTTGCAATTTGGTAAAAAATGCTATTTTCTTCAGAATAGAAAGATTAGCATCAGAGATACGAAAAAATATTTCAATATGAAATTGTAGGTAATTTAATTCCCAATAACTTGGTTTGATAAAATTTGTTCTACGGCAACAATTGAGTGAATCGTAAATGAGTATACCATCGAAAAACATTGATTTTTTAGATATAAAACTAACACTTTCGATAGCGAATAAATCAAAGCTATTAATTTTATCAAAAATATGTATACAACATTTTTTGCTTAAAATGAATGTTTTTATTAACTTTTGCGGTCAAAATATAATAAAAAATTTCACCCCCGAGATGGGGTGACAACCACCCCCATGGTAAAAGCGCCTGTCGGCATCATATAGATTTTGATCTATGGACTATCCACCACTTATTCTCAGATTTTCAAGCAAATTGATCCATTCTGTAAAAATTGCGAGGTGAAAAGCTTTGGTTCCTGGACTATAAGGTACTGTGAAAATTTTTATGATTAATTATTATGAAAACTAGCTATCCAAGTGCTGTCCATGGTAATAAAATATTATTTAACGTTTCCAATCTAATTATCTTTGTTAAATTTTATGATTTGACGAAAGTATATGTAGCTTGATATCTGTTATATTTTATTCTTTTCTATTTCTGTCATAATATTCTCTAAAGTGTTCTCTATTACAATATTAAAAGCATATCCTTTTACTCATCCTCATCACTTCTTACTAGGAACATATCATCGGCGTATCTTAAATGCTCTAAGTATCACCCATTTATTCTTATTCGTTTCTCAAAAAAATTTCACGCAAAAAACAGTCTATGACTGAACTATTATTTTAAATCGATTTTTCATAAACTCAAAAACATTTTATGGAAAAAACGGTAAAAAGATAAAATACCTATAGCTTATAAAAAAACAAAAAAGCTGCTGTTCTATTTTTGCCATAAGCCTAATAAAAACCGGGTTATGACTCATTGAAGGTAAAAATTACGTATTTAATGAAACACTTTAAAAATTCAACATAGAACAATAGAAAGAACGGTCTATTGTACGAAAAAATTCATAATATTTTTTATAAGTATTGAAAAAAAAACATCAAAACCAGACTTTTTAGTCTTTATCATAAAAAACTCTTTAGCGTATTATTTATGAACTGAGGGAGTTACAGTGTAACTAGCAATGTGATCCGAAAGTTTGAATAATTTAAAATTTATAATGTTTACAAAAAGTTATAATTACGATGAAACATATTTGACATTTTAACAATACCATCTTCTTTTCAGAATAATTACAAAACTATCCAAGAAACACAAAATTTGCTACAGAATAAAAAGATAAAATTTTTTAAACAAAATTTTATTTTTTTTATTGTCCTACCGTGTGACTGGTACCTACAGTTTTGTAGCCCCTTATAATATATTGCATTTTTTTAATTTAAAGGTTTAAGCATTTACAAATTTAATAAATTTGTAGGTTATAAAAATTTTTTAAATTGGTTTTTATGGACTCTCTAGCTTCAAAATTAATCGAGATATAGTTATAAAAAGCAAACATAGTTTTTTTTCAATGTTTGAGTTTTATATAGACACGTGTATATGTTACGGACAATGATGTAAAGAGGTCATTGACGTTAAAGACCGGGTATTGTCGTGAATGTCCAATTTTCCTGGTTATTAGCGACAATGCCCGGCCATTAACGACAATAACCTTAGCTATTGGCCCATGTTGATAACAAGAAATAACCTAACATTAGAGTTTTCATCAATAACCGTTCAATAACGACAGTGGCCAAAAGTAGATGGCCAATGTTGATAAATAAATAAAATTAGCTATGGTGTCCTATTTTTTTATATAGGATAGATTTTGAAGGCTAATCATTTTTATGTTGACAAGATAGAATAGAATAGAATAGAAATATGCTTTATTGTCATGCAAAATTTAACAATTTTATAGACAAAGCTTACAAGAATCATAAATAAGAACAATAACAAATAACAAATACAATTTACTAAAATGATATAAATCGTCTATATAAATAAAAATAATAAAGAGAAACAAAAAAAAACAGTAACAATCTATTGCAAAATTAAAAAAAAATTTGCAAATTGCATATTCTACCTTAAGAAATTTAATAAGTTAAGTTAAGCTGCTGCATATGACACTCAAATATAGATTAAGATTATACTTATAAATAAGAATACTGTACTTTCTTAGTTATTGGTTAAGAAACTCTGCTGTTGAATAATATGGTCTTTCAGATAAATAGGCTTTAGTCATTTTACGGAACTTGGGGAAAGATGTTGCAGATTTAAGTTGTAGAGGGAGATGGTTGTAAAGTTTTTTTGCAGAATATAATATAGATTTCTTTACTAACTCACTGGACGGGATCGGTAAATAGATGTCAAAGGTAGAATTTCTGGTGGAATAGTCATGTCTAGGTCTTGCTGGAAAGACATGTAGATGTTTACGAATTAAGCAAACAGTTTCTAAAATATATAAAGAAGGTAATGTTAGAATCCTGTGATCTTTGAAGTAGCTTCTGCAATGTGTTGTTCTTCTGAGGCCAAACAGATATCTTATTGCTCTTTTTTGTAATTTAAAAATAACATCAGTTTGGGCAGCCGTACCAGAACCCCAAAAAGGGAGACCATATCGAAGATGTGACTCGAACAAAGAAAAATATGTTATTTTGGAAGAGGCAAAATCCATTTCCTTCGAAACAGATCTTATTGCAAAGCAAGCTGAGGATAGTTTCTTGCTTAACACATCAATATGAAGGGACCATTTCAGATTGCTATCTAAAAAAATAACAAGAAACTTTACAGAATCAACGATACTGATCTGGCTGTTATGAAGAGGTAAGGGTTGAAGAGCTCCTTTATAGGACAATGCTACTGTTTTATCTACGTTAAAAGACAGTAAATTTGAATCGGACCAAGATTTTATTGTAAGTAGATCAGAAGTTATAGTAGCATGAAGAGTTGCGATATTTGAGTTGCTCCAAGTGATACTGGTATCATCAGCAAAAAGAAAAACTTTTCCATCGATTTTTAAGCTAGTAATGTCATTAATAAAGATAAGGAAAAGTAGAGGACCCAATACTGAACCTTGTGGTACCCCACATACAACATTTTTGAGACTAGAGACTGTATCATTTGCTCTAACCAGTTGTTTCCTATTATCCAAGTAAGATTGAAACCAGTTCGAAGAAATACCTCGAATTCCGTAGAAATCTAGTTTTTTTATCAAAATATCGTGATTCACACAATCAAAAGCTTTGGCATAATCACAAAAAACAGTGGCAGTGTGCAGATTATTGTTTAATGCTTGATAAACCTCATGCAGTACAGAAAACATGGCATCTGTGGTACATTTATTATTTAAAAAGCCGAACTGATTTTGTGATAAAATATTGTTATCAACGAGAAAGGACATAAGTCGGGCTTTTATGAGTCTCTCAATAATTTTGGAGAGTACCGGTAGTAATGCAATAGGTCTATAATTGCAGGCATTTGATTTTTCACCACACTTATGAAGAGGAATAATGATGGCCGTCTTTAGGCACTCTGGAAATTTACCTTTCTCAAAAGAATCATTAATTAGAGAGATAAGGACTCCCAACACACTGTCTGGGAGATTTGAGAAAATTTTTATGGGTAGTCCATCGGTACTACAGGAAGATTTGCTTTTGATATTATTGATTGTCTGAATCAGTTCAGATTTATCAACCGGTCTTATAAAGAATGAATTCGAGACCTTTCCTGAATTAGGGAGATAGGAAATGGGATCTTGTTGTGACACAATAGTTGATGTTATATTTTTACTCACATTAACAAAGTATTCATTTAGATTTTCTGGGTCTGGAAGGGAAAATGTTTGAGCTGTGTGAGTTTTATTACGAAGATCCTTTATTAAGGACCAAGTTTATTTTGCAACACTTTTAGAGCTTCTCAGACGATTTTGATAGTACAATTTTTTAGCTGATTTTATAAGTTTTAAATAGATTGCCCTGTACTTGGTGATATATTCAGTAACAGAGGCGTTGGTAGTAAATTTCTTGATGTACAGTAGTGAACGCATATTTTTGGCTGATATGCGGACACCTTTGGTAGTCCAGGGTTTGTGATGTTTTGGCTTAATTGTGATTAAAGGAGATGCTTTATTAAAGATACAGACAAGCTTATTCAAAAAGTCACTGAAATTATTATCGACGTTCATAGAAGGAAAGGGCCACTCAGAGGTTAAGCATAAATTTTGGAATTTACGAAAATTCCGAGCGGAAAAAATCCTGCCTAAACGTCGAGTTTTCGAAGAGTGCTTGCTAAAGATGTTAAACTTCGTATAAACCGCTTCATGATCAGATAGTCCCGCATTAACAGTTGTAGCGCAGACATCACCGGGTGAGAAGTCTGAGACAATATAATCAATTATGGTAGATGAAGTTTTTGTAATCCTTGTAGGAGAATCAATGTGCATTGTTAGACCATACGATTCAAATATGTTGACTAGGGATATTTGTGTAGCACAAGCAGCAGCATAATTAATGTTAAAGTCCCCGCATAAAATTTTTCTGCTTTTATGGGGCAGGTCATCTAACAAATTAAGCAGGTTCTGAAAAAATAGTTCCACGGAAGAGTCAGGTGATCTATAAATGCAAATAATATAAAGATTAAAGTTCTTACTGTAAACTAAGGAAAACTCAAAGAATGCTTCGCTTAATAGAAAATCATATTTTGTTACCAGAGAAAAATCATTATTTGTAGAA